>NW_026697994.1:0-41996 GCF_030435755.1 Ochotona princeps | reverse complement strand
GAATGAACCTGGTAGAACACCCCACACAAATGAATGCTCCACATGCGGGTTTCACATGCCACTAACTCCACATTCTCAGGCAACTTCAGCGCCACAGCGGCTTTCAGATAGCCCTCAATGCAAAGGCTCTAGACGCAAATATTGCTGTGAGAGCTAATTCAATCAAGGAAACACTGCATGTTGGTGAAGGGCATATTGAAGAAGGATCAGCCGAGTGGTTCTTGTGGGAGAACAACTCCATTTGGCTCACTAACTTCACACACCATCAGGCTTCCAAGCAGCTCTCCAGGAAACTCAGTTTTCACACTCTATGCTTAGTGCCCTTTGAGTGCATTATCTAGGAATGAACCTGGTAGAGCATCCCACACAAACGAATGCTCCACATGCGGGTTTCACATGCCACCAACTCCACATTCTCAGGCAACTTCAGCGCCACAGCCGTTTTCAGATAGCCCTCAATGCAAAGGCTCTAGACGCAAATATTGGTGTGAGAGCTAATTCAATCAAGGAAACACTGCATGTTGGTGAAGGGCATATTGAAGAAGGATCAGCCGAGTGGTTCTTGTGGGAGAACAACTCCATTTGGCTCACTAACTTCACACACCATCAGGCTTCCAAGCAGCTCTCAAGGAAACTCAGTTTTCACACTCTATGCCTAGTGCCCTTTGAGTGCATTATCTAGGAATGAACCTGGTAGAACATCCCACACAAACGAATGCTCCACATGCGGGTTTCACATGCCACTAACTCCACATTCTCAGGCAACTTCAGCGCCACAGCCGCTTTCAGATAGCCCTCAATGCAAAGGCTCTAGACGCAAATATTGGTGTGAGAGCTGATTCAATCAAGGAAACACTGCATGTTGGTGAAGGGCATATTGAAGAAGGATCAGCCGAGTGGTTCTTGTGGGAGAACAACTCCATTTGGCTCACTAACTTCACACACCATCAGGCTTCCAAGCAGCTCTCCAGGAAACTCAGTTTTCACACTCTATGCTTAGTGCCCTTTGAGTGCATTATCTAGGAATGAACCTGGTAGAACATCCCACACAAATGAATGCTCCACATGCGGGTTTCACATGCCACCAACTCCACATTCTCAGGCAACTTCAGCGCCACAGCCGTTTTCAGATAGCCCTCAATGCAAAGGCTCTAGACGCAAATATTGGTGTGAGAGCTAATTCAATCAAGGAAACACTGCATGTTGGTGAAGGGCATATTGAAGAAGGATCAGCCGAGTGGTTCTTGTGGGAGAACAACTCCATTTGGCTCACTAACTTCACACACCATCAGGCTTCCAAGCAGCTCTCAAGGAAACTCAGTTTTCACACTCTATGCTTAGTGCCCTTTGAGTGCCTAGAATTCAAATGAAGCTTGGTGAGCATTACACACAAACGAATGCTCCACATGCTGGTTTCACATGCCACCAACTCCACATTCTCAGGCAACTTCAGCGCCACAGCCGTTTTCAGATAGCCCTCAATGCAAAGGCTCTAGACGCAAATATTGGTGTGAGAGCTAATTCAATCAAGGAAACACTGCATGTTGGTGAAGGGCATATTGAAGAAGGATCAGCCGAGTGGTTCTTGTGGGAGAACAACTCCATTTGGCTCACTAACTTCACACACCATCAGGCTTCCAAGCAGCTCTCCAGGAAACTCAGTTTTCACACTCTATGCCTAGTGCCCTTTGAGTGCATTATCTAGGAATGAACCTGGTAGAACATCCCACACAAATGAATGCTCCACATGCGGGTTTCACATGCCACCAACTCCACATTCTCAGGCAACTTCAGCGCCACAGCGGCTTTCAGATAGCCCTCAATGCAAAGGCTCTAGACGCAAATATTGGTGTGAGAGCTAATTCAATCAAGGAAACACTGCATGTTGGTGAAGGGCATATTGAAGAAGGATCAGCCGAGTGGTTCTTGTGGGAGAACAACTCCATTTGGCTCACTAACTTCACACACCATCAGGCTTCCAAGCAGCTCTCCAGGAAACTCAGTTTTCACACTCTATGCTTAGTGCCCTTTGAGTGCATTATCTAGGAATGAACCTGGTAGAGCATCCCACACAAACGAATGCTCCACATGCGGGTTTCACATGCCACCAACTCCACATTCTCAGGCAACTTCAGCGCCACAGCCGTTTTCAGATAGCCCTCAATGCAAAGGCTCTAGACGCAAATATTGGTGTGAGAGCTAATTCAATCAAGGAAACACTGCATGTTGGTGAAGGGCATATTGAAGAAGGATCAGCCGAGTGGTTCTTGTGGGAGAACAACTCCATTTGGCTCACTAACTTCACACACCATCAGGCTTCCAAGCAGCTCTCAAGGAAACTCAGTTTTCACACTCTATGCTTAGTGCCCTTTGAGTGCATTATCTAGGAATGAACCTGGTAGAACATCCCACACAAACGATTGCTCCACATGCGGGTTTCACATGCCACCAACTCCACATTCACAGGCAACTTCAGCGCCACAGCCGTTTTCAGATAGCCCTCAATGCAAAGGCTCTAGACGCAAATATTGGTGTGAGAGCTAATTCAATCAAGGAAACACTGCATGTTGGTGAAGGGCATATTGAAGAAGGATCAGCCGAGTGGTTCTTGTGGGAGAACAACTCCATTTGGCTCACTAACTTCACACACCATCAGGCTTCCAAGCAGCTCTCAAGGAAACTCAGTTTTCACACTCTATGCTTAGTGCCCTTTGAGTGCCTAGAATTCAAATGAAGCTTGGTGAGCATCCCACACAAACGAATGCTCCACATGCTGGTTTCACATGCCACCAACTCCACATTCTCAGGCAACTTCAGCGCCACAGCCGTTTTCAGATAGCCCTCAATGCAAAGGCTCTAGACGCAAATATTGGTGTGAGAGCTAATTCAATCAAGGAAACACTGCATGTTGGTGAAGGGCATATTGAAGAAGGATCAGCCGAGTGGTTCTTGTGGGAGAACAACTCCATTTGGCTCACTAACTTCACACACCATCAGGCTTCCAAGCAGCTCTCCAGGAAACTCAGTTTTCACACTCTATGCCTAGTGCCCTTTGAGTGCATTATCTAGGAATGAACCTGGTAGAACATCCCACACAAATGAATGCTCCACATGCGGGTTTCACATGCCACCAACTCCACATTCTCAGGCAACTTCAGCGCCACAGCGGCTTTCAGATAGCCCTCAATGCAAAGGCTCTAGACGCAAATATTGGTGTGAGAGCTAATTCAATCAAGGAAACACTGCATGTTGGTGAAGGGCATATTGAAGAAGGATCAGCCGAGTGGTTCTTGTGGGAGAACAACTCCATTTGGCTCACTAACTTCACACACCATCAGGCTTCCAAGCAGCTCTCCAGGAAACTCAGTTTTCACACTCTATGCTTAGTGCCCTTTGAGTGCATTATCTAGGAATGAACCTGGTAGAGCATCCCACACAAACGAATGCTCCACATGCGGGTTTCACATGCCACCAACTCCACATTCTCAGGCAACTTCAGCGCCACAGCCGTTTTCAGATAGCCCTCAATGCAAAGGCTCTAGACGCAAATATTGGTGTGAGAGCTAATTCAATCAAGGAAACACTGCATGTTGGTGAAGGGCATATTGAAGAAGGATCAGCCGAGTGGTTCTTGTGGGAGAACAACTCCATTTGGCTCACTAACTTCACACACCATCAGGCTTCCAAGCAGCTCTCAAGAAACTCAGTTTTCACACTCTATGCTTAGTGCCCTTTGAGTGCATTATCTAGGAATGAACCTGGTAGAACATCCCACACAAGCGATTGCTCCACATGCTCGTTTCACATGCCACCAACTCCACATTCTCAGGCAACTTCAGCGCCAAAGCCGTTTTCAGATAGCTCTCAATGCAAAGGCTCTAGACGCAAATATTGGTGTGAGAACTAATTCAATCAAGGAAACACTGCATGTTGGTGAAGGGCATATTGAAGAAGGATCAGCCGAGTGGTTCTTGTGGGAGAACAACTCCATTTGGCTCACTAACTTCACATACCATCAGGCTTCCAAGCAGCTCTCAAGGAAACTCAGTTTTCACACTCTATGCTTAGTGCCCTTTGAGTGCCTAGAATTCAAATGAAGCTTGGTGAGCATCCCACACAAACGAATGCTCCACATGCTGGTTTCACATGCCACCAACTCCACATTCTCAGGCAACTTCAGCGCCACAGCCGTTTTCAGATAGCCCTCAATGCAAAGGCTCTAGACGCAAATATTGGTGTGAGAGCTAATTCAATCAAGGAAACACTGCATGTTGGTGAAGGGCATATTGAAGAAGGATCAGCCGAGTGGTTCTTGTGGGAGAACAACTCCATTTGGCTCACTAACTTCACACACCATCAGGCTTCCAAGCAGCTCTCAAGGAAACTCAGTTTTCACACTCTATGCTTAGTGCCCTTTGAGTGCATTATCTAGGAATGAACCTGGTAGAACATCCCACACAAGCGATTGCTCCACATGCTCGTTTCACATGCCACCAACTCCACATTCTCAGGCAACTTCAGCGCCAAAGCCGTTTTCAGATAGCCCTCAATGCAAAGGCTCTAGACGCAAATATTGGTGTGAGAACTAATTCAATCAAGGAAACACTGCATGTTGGTGAAGGGCATATTGAAGAAGGATCAGCCGAGTGGTTCTTGTGGGAGAACAACTCCATTTGGCTCACTAACTTCACACACCATCAGGCTTCCAAGCAGCTCTCAAGGAAACTCAGTTTTCACACTCTATGCTTAGTGCCCTTTGAGTGCCTAGAATTCAAATGAAGCTTGGTGAGCATCCCACACAAACGAATGCTCCACATGCTGGTTTCACATGCCACCAACTCCACATTCTCAGGCAACTTCAGCGCCACAGCCGTTTTCAGATAGCCCTCAATGCAAAGGCTCTAGACGCAAATATTGGTGTGAGAGCTAATTCAATCAAGGAAACACTGCATGTTGGTGAAGGGCATATTGAAGAAGGATCAGCCGAGTGGTTCTTGTGGGAGAACAACTCCATTTGGCTCACTAACTTCACACACCATCAGGCTTCCAAGCAGCTCTCAAGGAAACTCAGTTTTCACACTCTATGCTTAGTGCCCTTTGAGTGCATTATCTAGGAATGAACCTGGTAGAACATCCCACACAAACGATTGCTCCACATGCGGGTTTCACATGCCACCAACTCCACATTCACAGGCAACTTCAGCGCCACAGCCGTTTTCAGATAGCCCTCAATGCAAAGGCTCTAGACGCAAATATTGGTGTGAGAGCTAATTCAATCAAGGAAACACTGCATGTTGGTGAAGGGCATATTGAAGAAGGATCAGCCGAGTGGTTCTTGTGGGAGAACAACTCCATTTGGCTCACTAACTTCACACACCATCAGGCTTCCAAGCAGCTCTCAAGGAAACTCAGTTTTCACACTCTATGCTTAGTGCCCTTTGAGTGCCTAGAATTCAAATGAAGCTTGGTGAGCATCCCACACAAACGAATGCTCCACATGCTGGTTTCACATGCCACCAACTCCACATTCTCAGGCAACTTCAGCGCCACAGCCGTTTTCAGATAGCCCTCAATGCAAAGGCTCTAGACGCAAATATTGGTGTGAGAGCTAATTCAATCAAGGAAACACTGCATGTTGGTGAAGGGCATATTGAAGAAGGATCAGCCGAGTGGTTCTTGTGGGAGAACAACTCCATTTGGCTCACTAACTTCACACACCATCAGGCTTCCAAGCAGCTCTCCAGGAAACTCAGTTTTCACACTCTATGCCTAGTGCCCTTTGAGTGCATTATCTAGGAATGAACCTGGTAGAACATCCCACACAAATGAATGCTCCACATGCGGGTTTCACATGCCACCAACTCCACATTCTCAGGCAACTTCAGCGCCACAGCGGCTTTCAGATAGCCCTCAATGCAAAGGCTCTAGACGCAAATATTGGTGTGAGAGCTAATTCAATCAAGGAAACACTGCATGTTGGTGAAGGGCATATTGAAGAAGGATCAGCCGAGTGGTTCTTGTGGGAGAACAACTCCATTTGGCTCACTAACTTCACACACCATCAGGCTTCCAAGCAGCTCTCCAGGAAACTCAGTTTTCACACTCTATGCTTAGTGCCCTTTGAGTGCATTATCTAGGAATGAACCTGGTAGAGCATCCCACACAAACGAATGCTCCACATGCGGGTTTCACATGCCACCAACTCCACATTCTCAGGCAACTTCAGCGCCACAGCCGTTTTCAGATAGCCCTCAATGCAAAGGCTCTAGACGCAAATATTGGTGTGAGAGCTAATTCAATCAAGGAAACACTGCATGTTGGTGAAGGGCATATTGAAGAAGGATCAGCCGAGTGGTTCTTGTGGGAGAACAACTCCATTTGGCTCACTAACTTCACACACCATCAGGCTTCCAAGCAGCTCTCAAGGAAACTCAGTTTTCACACTCTATGCTTAGTGCCCTTTGAGTGCATTATCTAGGAATGAACCTGGTAGAACATCCCACACAAGCGATTGCTCCACATGCTCGTTTCACATGCCACCAACTCCACATTCTCAGGCAACTTCAGCGCCAAAGCCGTTTTCAGATAGCTCTCAATGCAAAGGCTCTAGACGCAAATATTGGTGTGAGAACTAATTCAATCAAGGAAACACTGCATGTTGGTGAAGGGCATATTGAAGAAGGATCAGCCGAGTGGTTCTTGTGGGAGAACAACTCCATTTGGCTCACTAACTTCACATACCATCAGGCTTCCAAGCAGCTCTCAAGGAAACTCAGTTTTCACACTCTATGCTTAGTGCCCTTTGAGTGCCTAGAATTCAAATGAAGCTTGGTGAGCATCCCACACAAACGAATGCTCCACATGCTGGTTTCACATGCCACCAACTCCACATTCTCAGGCAACTTCAGCGCCACAGCCGTTTTCAGATAGCCCTCAATGCAAAGGCTCTAGACGCAAATATTGGTGTGAGAGCTAATTCAATCAAGGAAACACTGCATGTTGGTGAAGGGCATATTGAAGAAGGATCAGCCGAGTGGTTCTTGTGGGAGAACAACTCCATTTGGCTCACTAACTTCACACACCATCAGGCTTCCAAGCAGCTCTCAAGGAAACTCAGTTTTCACACTCTATGCTTAGTGCCCTTTGAGTGCATTATCTAGGAATGAACCTGGTAGAACATCCCACACAAGCGATTGCTCCACATGCTCGTTTCACATGCCACCAACTCCACATTCTCAGGCAACTTCAGCGCCAAAGCCGTTTTCAGATAGCCCTCAATGCAAAGGCTCTAGACGCAAATATTGGTGTGAGAACTAATTCAATCAAGGAAACACTGCATGTTGGTGAAGGGCATATTGAAGAAGGATCAGCCGAGTGGTTCTTGTGGGAGAACAACTCCATTTGGCTCACTAACTTCACACACCATCAGGCTTCCAAGCAGCTCTCAAGGAAACTCAGTTTTCACACTCTATGCTTAGTGCCCTTTGAGTGCCTAGAATTCAAATGAAGCTTGGTGAGCATCCCACACAAACGAATGCTCCACATGCTGGTTTCACATGCCACCAACTCCACATTCTCAGGCAACTTCAGCGCCACAGCCGTTTTCAGATAGCCCTCAATGCAAAGGCTCTAGACGCAAATATTGGTGTGAGAGCTAATTCAATCAAGGAAACACTGCATGTTGGTGAAGGGCATATTGAAGAAGGATCAGCCGAGTGGTTCTTGTGGGAGAACAACTCCATTTGGCTCACTAACTTCACACACCATCAGGCTTCCAAGCAGCTCTCAAGGAAACTCAGTTTTCACACTCTATGCTTAGTGCCCTTTGAGTGCATTATCTAGGAATGAACCTGGTAGAACATCCCACACAAGCGATTGCTCCACATGCTCGTTTCACATGCCACCAACTCCACATTCTCAGGCAACTTCAGCGCCAAAGCCGTTTTCAGATAGCCCTCAATGCAAAGGCTCTAGACGCAAATATTGGTGTGAGAACTAATTCAATCAAGGAAACACTGCATGTTGGTGAAGGGCATATTGAAGAAGGATCAGCCGAGTGGTTCTTGTGGGAGAACAACTCCATTTGGCTCACTAACTTCACACACCATCAGGCTTCCAAGCAGCTCTCAAGGAAACTCAGTTTTCACACTCTATGCTTAGTGCCCTTTGAGTGCCTAGAATTCAAATGAAGCTTGGTGAGCATCCCACACAAACGAATGCTCCACATGCTGGTTTCACATGCCACCAACTCCACATTCTCAGGCAACTTCAGCGCCACAGCCGTTTTCAGATAGCCCTCAATGCAAAGGCTCTAGACGCAAATATTGGTGTGAGAGCTAATTCAATCAAGGAAACACTGCATGTTGGTGAAGGGCATATTGAAGAAGGATCAGCCGAGTGGTTCTTGTGGGAGAACAACTCCATTTGGCTCACTAACTTCACACACCATCAGGCTTCCAAGCAGCTCTCCAGGAAACTCAGTTTTCACACTCTATGCCTAGTGCTCTTTGAGTGCATTATCTAGGAATGAACCTGGTAGAACATCCCACACAAATGAATGCTCCACATGCGGGTTTCACATGCCACTAACTCCACATTCTCAGGCAACTTCAGCGCCACAGCGGCTTTCAGATAGCCCTCAATGCAAAGGCTCTAGACGCAAATATTGGTGTGAGAGCTAATTCAATCAAGGAAACACTGCATGTTGGTGAAGGGCATATTGAAGAAGGATCAGCCGAGTGGTTCTTGTGGGAGAACAACTCCATTTGGCTCACTAACTTCACACACCATCAGGCTTCCAAGCAGCTCTCCAGGAAACTCAGTTTTCACACTCTATGCTTAGTGCCCTTTGAGTGCATTATCTAGGAATGAACCTGGTAGAGCATCCCACACAAACGAATGCTCCACATGCGGGTTTCACATGCCACCAACTCCACATTCTCAGGCAACTTCAGCGCCACAGCCATTTTCAGATAGCCCTCAATGCAAAGGCTCTAGACGCAAATATTGGTGTGAGAGCTAATTCAATCAAGGAAACACTGCATGTTGGTGAAGGGCATATTGAAGAAGGATCAGCCGAGTGGTTCTTGTGGGAGAACAACTCCATTTGGCTCACTAACTTCACACACCATCAGGCTTCCAAGCAGCTCTCAAGGAAACTCAGTTTTCACACTCTATGCCTAGTGCCCTTTGAGTGCATTATCTAGGAATGAACCTGGTAGAACATCCCACACAAACGAATGCTCCACATGCGGGTTTCACATGCCACTAACTCCACATTCTCAGGCAACTTCAGCGCCACAGCCGCTTTCAGATAGCCCTCAATGCAAAGGCTCTAGACGCAAATATTGGTGTGAGAGCTGATTAAATCAAGGAAACACTGCATGTTGGTGAAGGGCATATTGAAGAAGGATCAGCCGAGTGGTTCTTGTGGGAGAACAACTCCATTTGGCTCACTAACTTCACACACCATCAGGCTTCCAAGCAGCTCTCCAGGAAACTCAGTTTTCACACGCTATGCTTAGTGCCCTTTGAGTGCATTATCTAGGAATGAACCTGGTAGAGCATCGCACACAAATGAATGCTCCACATGCGGGTTTCACATGCCACCAACTCCACATTCTCAGGCAACTTCAGCGCCACAGCCGCTTTCAGATAGCCCTCAATGCAAAGGCTCTAGACGCAAATATTCGTGTGAGAGCTAATTCAATCAAGGAAACACTGCATGTTGGTGAAGGGCATAGTGAAGAAGGATCAGCCGAGTGGTTCTTGTGGGAGAACAACTCCATTTGGCTCACTAACTTCACACACCATCAGGCTTCCAAGCAGCTCTCAAGGAAACTCAGTTTTCACACTCTATGCTTAGTGCCCTTTGAGTGCCTAGGACTGAAATGAATCTTGGGTAGCATCCCACACAAACGATTGCTCCACATGCGGGTTTCACATGCCACCAACTCCACATTCACAGGCAACTTCAGCGCCACAGCCGTTTTCAGATAGCCCTCAATGCAAAGGCTCTAGACGCAAATATTGGTGTGAGAGCTAATTCAATCAAGGAAACACTGCATGTTGGTGAAGGGCATATTGAAGAAGGATCAGCCGAGTGGTTCTTGTGGGAGAACAACTCCATTTGGCTCACTAACTTCACACACCATCAGGCTTCCAAGCAGCTCTCAAGGAAACTCAGTTTTCACACTCTATGCTTAGTGCCCTTTGAGTGCCTAGAATTCAAATGAAGCTTGGTGAGCATCCCACACAAACGAATGCTCCACATGCTGGTTTCACATGCCACCAACTCCACATTCTCAGGCAACTTCAGCGCCACAGCCGTTTTCAGATAGCCCTCAATGCAAAGGCTCTAGACGCAAATATTGGTGTGAGAGCTAATTCAATCAAGGAAACACTGCATGTTGGTGAAGGGCATATTGAAGAAGGATCAGCCGAGTGGTTCTTGTGGGAGAACAACTCCATTTGGCTCACTAACTTCACACACCATCAGGCTTCCAAGCAGCTCTCCAGGAAACTCAGTTTTCACACTCTATGCCTAGTGCCCTTTGAGTGCATTATCTAGGAATGAACCTGGTAGAACATCCCACACAAATGAATGCTCCACATGCGGGTTTCACATGCCACCAACTCCACATTCTCAGGCAACTTCAGCGCCACAGCGGCTTTCAGATAGCCCTCAATGCAAAGGCTCTAGACGCAAATATTGGTGTGAGAGCTAATTCAATCAAGGAAACACTGCATGTTGGTGAAGGGCATATTGAAGAAGGATCAGCCGAGTGGTTCTTGTGGGAGAACAACTCCATTTGGCTCACTAACTTCACACACCATCAGGCTTCCAAGCAGCTCTCCAGGAAACTCAGTTTTCACACTCTATGCTTAGTGCCCTTTGAGTGCATTATCTAGGAATGAACCTGGTAGAGCATCCCACACAAACGAATGCTCCACATGCGGGTTTCACATGCCACCAACTCCACATTCTCAGGCAACTTCAGCGCCACAGCCGTTTTCAGATAGCCCTCAATGCAAAGGCTCTAGACGCAAATATTGGTGTGAGAGCTAATTCAATCAAGGAAACACTGCATGTTGGTGAAGGGCATATTGAAGAAGGATCAGCCGAGTGGTTCTTGTGGGAGAACAACTCCATTTGGCTCACTAACTTCACACACCATCAGGCTTCCAAGCAGCTCTCAAGGAAACTCAGTTTTCACACTCTATGCTTAGTGCCCTTTGAGTGCATTATCTAGGAATGAACCTGGTAGAACATCCCACACAAGCGATTGCTCCACATGCTCGTTTCACATGCCACCAACTCCACATTCTCAGGCAACTTCAGCGCCAAAGCCGTTTTCAGATAGCTCTCAATGCAAAGGCTCTAGACGCAAATATTGGTGTGAGAACTAATTCAATCAAGGAAACACTGCATGTTGGTGAAGGGCATATTGAAGAAGGATCAGCCGAGTGGTTCTTGTGGGAGAACAACTCCATTTGGCTCACTAACTTCACATACCATCAGGCTTCCAAGCAGCTCTCAAGGAAACTCAGTTTTCACACTCTATGCTTAGTGCCCTTTGAGTGCCTAGAATTCAAATGAAGCTTGGTGAGCATCCCACACAAACGAATGCTCCACATGCTGGTTTCACATGCCACCAACTCCACATTCTCAGGCAACTTCAGCGCCACAGCCGTTTTCAGATAGCCCTCAATGCAAAGGCTCTAGACGCAAATATTGGTGTGAGAGCTAATTCAATCAAGGAAACACTGCATGTTGGTGAAGGGCATATTGAAGAAGGATCAGCCGAGTGGTTCTTGTGGGAGAACAACTCCATTTGGCTCACTAACTTCACACACCATCAGGCTTCCAAGCAGCTCTCAAGGAAACTCAGTTTTCACACTCTATGCTTAGTGCCCTTTGAGTGCATTATCTAGGAATGAACCTGGTAGAACATCCCACACAAGCGATTGCTCCACATGCTCGTTTCACATGCCACCAACTCCACATTCTCAGGCAACTTCAGCGCCAAAGCCGTTTTCAGATAGCCCTCAATGCAAAGGCTCTAGACGCAAATATTGGTGTGAGAACTAATTCAATCAAGGAAACACTGCATGTTGGTGAAGGGCATATTGAAGAAGGATCAGCCGAGTGGTTCTTGTGGGAGAACAACTCCATTTGGCTCACTAACTTCACACACCATCAGGCTTCCAAGCAGCTCTCAAGGAAACTCAGTTTTCACACTCTATGCTTAGTGCCCTTTGAGTGCCTAGAATTCAAATGAAGCTTGGTGAGCATCCCACACAAACGAATGCTCCACATGCTGGTTTCACATGCCACCAACTCCACATTCTCAGGCAACTTCAGCGCCACAGCCGTTTTCAGATAGCCCTCAATGCAAAGGCTCTAGACGCAAATATTGGTGTGAGAGCTAATTCAATCAAGGAAACACTGCATGTTGGTGAAGGGCATATTGAAGAAGGATCAGCCGAGTGGTTCTTGTGGGAGAACAACTCCATTTGGCTCACTAACTTCACACACCATCAGGCTTCCAAGCAGCTCTCCAGGAAACTCAGTTTTCACACTCTATGCCTAGTGCCCTTTGAGTGCATTATCTAGGAATGAACCTGGTAGAACATCCCACACAAATGAATGCTCCACATGCGGGTTTCACATGCCACCAACTCCACATTCTCAGGCAACTTCAGCGCCACAGCGGCTTTCAGATAGCCCTCAATGCAAAGGCTCTAGACGCAAATATTGGTGTGAGAGCTAATTCAATCAAGGAAACACTGCATGTTGGTGAAGGACATATTGAAGAAGGATCAGCCGAGTGGTTCTTGTGGGAGAACAACTCCATTTGGCTCACTAACTTCACACACCATCAGGCTTCCAAGCAGCTCTCAAGGAAACTCAGTTTTCACACTCTAGGCTTAATGCCCTTTGAGTGCATTATCTAGGAATGAACCTGGTAGAGTATTCCAAACAAACCAATGCTCCACATGTGGGTTTCACATGCCACCAACTACACATTCACAGACAACTTCAGCGCCAAAGCCGTTTTCAGATAGCCCTCAAAACAAAGGCTCTAGGCTGAAATATTGGTGTGAGAGCTAATTCAATCAAGGAAACACTGCATGTTGGTGAAGGGCATATTGAAGAAGGATCAGCCGAGTGGTTCTTGTGGGAGAACAACTCCATTTGGCTCACTAACTTCACACACCATCAGGCTTCCAAGCAGCTCTCCAGGAAACTCAGTTTTCACACTCTATGCCTAGTGCCCTTTGAGTGCATTATCTAGGAATGGACCTGGTAGAACATCCCACACAAATGAATGCTCCACATGCGGGTTTCACATGCCACCAACTCCACATTCTCAGGCAACTTCAGCGCCACAGCGGCTTTCAGATAGCCCTCAATGCAAAGGCTCTAGACGCAAATATTGGTGTGAGAGCTAATTCAATCAAGGAAACACTGCATGTTGGTGAAGGGCATATTGAAGAAGGATCAGCCGAGTGGTTCTTGTGGGAGAACAACTCCATTTGGCTCACTAACTTCACACACCATCAGGCTTCCAAGCAGCTCTCCAGGAAACTCAGTTTTCACACTCTATGCTTAGTGCCCTTTGAGTGCATTATCTAGGAATGAACCTGGTAGAGCATCCCACACAAACGAATGCTCCACATGCGGGTTTCACATGCCACCAACTCCACATTCTCAGGCAACTTCAGCGCCACAGCCGTTTTCAGATAGCCCTCAATGCAAAGGCTCTAGACGCAAATATTGGTGTGAGAGCTAATTCAATCAAGGAAACACTGCATGTTGGTGAAGGGCATATTGAAGAAGGATCAGCCGAGTGGTTCTTGTGGGAGAACAACTCCATTTGGCTCACTAACTTCACACACCATCAGGCTTCCAAGCAGCTCTCAAGGAAACTCAGTTTTCACACTCTATGCTTAGTGCCCTTTGAGTGCATTATCTAGGAATGAACCTGGTAGAACATCCCACACAAGCGATTGCTCCACATGCTCGTTTCACATGCCACCAACTCCACATTCTCAGGCAACTTCAGCGCCAAAGCCGTTTTCAGATAGCTCTCAATGCAAAGGCTCTAGACGCAAATATTGGTGTGAGAACTAATTCAATCAAGGAAACACTGCATGTTGGTGAAGGGCATATTGAAGAAGGATCAGCCGAGTGGTTCTTGTGGGAGAACAACTCCATTTGGCTCACTAACTTCACATACCATCAGGCTTCCAAGCAGCTCTCAAGGAAACTCAGTTTTCACACTCTATGCTTAGTGCCCTTTGAGTGCCTAGAATTCAAATGAAGCTTGGTGAGCATCCCACACAAACGAATGCTCCACATGCTGGTTTCACATGCCACCAACTCCACATTCTCAGGCAACTTCAGCGCCACAGCCGTTTTCAGATAGCCCTCAATGCAAAGGCTCTAGACGCAAATATTGGTGTGAGAGCTAATTCAATCAAGGAAACACTGCATGTTGGTGAAGGGCATATTGAAGAAGGATCAGCCGAGTGGTTCTTGTGGGAGAACAACTCCATTTGGCTCACTAACTTCACACACCATCAGGCTTCCAAGCAGCTCTCCAGGAAACTCAGTTTTCACACTCTATGCCTAGTGCCCTTTGAGTGCATTATCTAGGAATGAACCTGGTAGAACATCCCACACAAATGAATGCTCCACATGCGGGTTTCACATGCCACTAACTCCACATTCTCAGGCAACTTCAGCGCCACAGCGGCTTTCAGATAGCCCTCAATGCAAAGGCTCTAGACGCAAATATTGGTGTGAGAGCTAATTCAATCAAGGAAACACTGCATGTTGGTGAAGGGCATATTGAAGAAGGATCAGCCGAGTGGTTCTTGTGGGAGAACAACTCCATTTGGCTCACTAACTTCACACACCATCAGGCTTCCAAGCAGCTCTCAAGGAAACTCAGTTTTCACACTCTATGCTTAGTGCCCTTTGAGTGCATTATCTAGGAATGAACCTGGTAGAGCATCCCACACAAACGAATGCTCCACATGCGGGTTTCACATGCCACCAACTCCACATTCTCAGGCAACTTCAGCGCCACAGCCGTTTTCAGATAGCCCTCAATGCAAAGGCTCTAGACGCAAATATTGGTGTGAGAGCTAATTCAATCAAGGAAACACTGCATGTTGGTGAAGGGCATATTGAAGAAGGATCAGCCGAGTGGTTCTTGTGGGAGAACAACTCCATTTGGCTCACTAACTTCACACACCATCAGGCTTCCAAGCAGCTCTCAAGGAAACTCAGTTTTCACACTCTATGCCTAGTGCCCTTTGAGTGCATTATCTAGGAATGAACCTGGTAGAACATCCCACACAAACGAATGCTCCACATGCGGGTTTCACATGCCACTAACTCCACATTCTCAGGCAACTTCAGCGCCACAGCCGCTTTCAGATAGCCCTCAATGCAAAGGCTCTAGACGCAAATATTGGTGTGAGAGCTAATTCAATCAAGGAAACACTGCATGTTGGTGAAGGGCATATTGAAGAAGGATCAGCCGAGTGGTTCTTGTGGGAGAACAACTCCATTTGGCTCACTAACTTCACACACCATCAGGCTTCCAAGCAGCTCTCCAGGAAACTCAGTTTTCACACGCTATGCTTAGTGCCCTTTGAGTGCATTATCTAGGAATGAACCTGGTAGAACATCCCACACAAATGAATGCTCCACATGCGGGTTTCACATGCCACCAACTCCACATTCTCAGGCAACTTCAGCGCCACAGCCGTTTTCAGATAGCCCTCAATGCAAAGGCTCTAGACGCAAATATTGGTGTGAGAGCTAATTCAATCAAGGAAACACTGCATGTTGGTGAAGGGCATATTGAAAAAGGATCAGCCGAGTGGTTCTTGTGGGAGAACAACTCCATTTGGCTCACTAACTTCACACACCATCAGGCTTCCAAGCAGCTCTCAAGGAAACTCAGTTTTCACACTCTATGCTTAGTGCCCTTTGAGTGCCTAGAATTCAAATGAAGCTTGGTGAGCATCCCACACAAACGAATGCTCCACATGCTGGTTTCACATGCCACCAACTCCACATTCTCAGGCAACTTCAGCGCCACAGCCGTTTTCAGATAGCCCTCAATGCAAAGGCTCTAGACGCAAATATTGGTGTGAGAGCTAATTCAATCAAGGAAACACTGCATGTTGGTGAAGGGCATATTGAAGAAGGATCAGCCGAGTGGTTCTTGTGGGAGAACAACTCCATTTGGCTCACTAACTTCACACACCATCAGGCTTCCAAGCAGCTCTCAAGGAAACTCAGTTTTCACACTCTATGCTTAGTGCCCTTTGAGTGCATTATCTAGGAATGAACCTGGTAGAACATCCCACACAAGCGATTGCTCCACATGCGGGTTTCACATGCCACCAACTCCACATTCTCAGGCAACTTCAGCGCCAAAGCCGTTTTTAGATAGCCCTCAATGCAAAGGCTCTAGACGCAAATATTGGTGTGAGAACTAATTCAATCAAGGAAACACTGCATGTTGGTGAAGGGCATATTGAAGAAGGATCAGCCGAGTGGTTCTTGTGGGAGAACAACTCCATTTGGCTCACTAACTTCACACACCATCAGGCTTCCAAGCAGCTCTCAAGGAAACTCAGTTTTCACACTCTATGCTTAGTGCCCTTTGAGTGCATTATCTAGGAATGAACCTGGTAGAACATCCCACACAAGCGAATGCTCCACATGCTCGTTTCACATGCCACCAACTCCACATTCTCAGGCAACTTCAGCGCCAAAGCCGTTTTCAGATAGCCCTCAATGCAAAGGCTCTAGACGCAAATATTGGTGTGAGAACTAATTCAATCAAGGAAACACTGCATGTTGGTGAAGGGCATATTGAAGAAGGATCAGCCGAGTGGTTCTTGTGGGAGAACAACTCCATTTGGCTCACTAACTTCACACACCATCAGGCTTCCAAGCAGCTCTCCAGGAAACTCAGTTTTCACACTCTATGCTTAGTGCCCTTTTAGTGCATTATCTAGGAATGAACCTGGTAGAACATCCCACACAAGCGATTGCTCCACATGCTCGTTTCACATGCCACCAACTCCACATTCTCAGGCAACTTCAGCGCCAAAGCCGTTTTCAGATAGCCCTCAATGCAAAGGCTCTAGACGCAAATATTGGTGTGAGAACTAATTCAATCAAGGAAACACTGCATGTTGGTGAAGGGCATATTGAAGAAGGATCAGCCGAGTGGTTCTTGTGGGAGAACAACTCCATTTGGCTCACTAACTTCACACACCATCAGGCTTCCAAGCAGCTCTCAAGGAAACTCAGTTTTCACACTCTATGCTTAGTGCCCTTTGAGTGCCTAGAATTCAAATGAAGCTTGGTGAGCATCCCACACAAACGAATGCTCCACATGCTGGTTTCACATGCCACCAACTCCACATTCTCAGGCAACTTCAGCGCCACAGCCGTTTTCAGATAGCCCTCAATGCAAAGGCTCTAGACGCAAATATTGGTGTGAGAGCTAATTCAATCAAGGAAACACTGCATGTTGGTGAAGGGCATATTGAAGAAGGATCAGCCGAGTGGTTCTTGTGGGAGAACAACTCCATTTGGCTCACTAACTTCACACACCATCAGGCTTCCAAGCAGCTCTCCAGGAAACTCAGTTTTCACACTCTATGCCTAGTGCCCTTTGAGTGCATTATCTAGGAATGAACCTGGTAGAACATTCCACACAAATGAATGCTCCACATGCGGGTTTCACATGCCACCAACTCCACATTCTCAGGCAACTTCAGCGCCACAGCGGCTTTCAGATAGCCCTCAATGCAAAGGCTCTAGACGCAAATATTGGTGTGAGAGCTAATTCAATCAAGGAAGCACTGCATGTTGGTGAAGGACATATTGAAGAAGGATCAGCCGAGTGGTTCTTGTGGGAGAACAACTCCATTTGGCTCACTAACTTCACACACCATCAGGCTTCCAAGCAGCTCTCAAGGAAACTCAGTTTTCACACTCTAGGCTTAATGCCCTTTGAGTGCATTATCTAGGAATGAACCTGGTAGAGTATTCCAAACAAACCAATGCTCCACATGTGGGTTTCACATGCCACCAACTACACATTCACAGACAACTTCAGCGCCAAAGCCGTTTTCAGATAGCCCTCAAAACAAAGGCTCTAGGCTGAAATATTGGTGTGAGAGCTAATTCAATCAAGGAAACACTGCATGTTGGTGAAGGGCATATTGAAGAAGGATCAGCCGAGTGGTTCTTGTGGGAGAACAACTCCATTTGGCTCACTAACTTCACACACCATCAGGCTTCCAAGCAGCTCTCCAGGAAACTCAGTTTTCACACTCTATGCCTAGTGCCCTTTGAGTGCATTATCTAGGAATGAACCTGGTAGAACATCCCACACAAATGAATGCTCCACATGCGGGTTTCACATGCCACCAACTCCACATTCTCAGGCAACTTCAGCGCCACAGCCGCTTTCAGATAGCCCTCAATGCAAAGGCTCTAGACGCAAATATTGGTGTGAGAGCTAATTCAATCAAGGAAACACTGCATGTTGGTGAAGGGCATATTGAAGAAGGATCAGCCGAGTGGTTCTTGTGGGAGAACAACTCCATTTGGCTCACTAACTTCACACACCATCAGGCTTCCAAGCAGCTCTCCAGGAAACTCAGTTTTCACACTCTATGCTTAGTGCCCTTTGAGTGCATTATCTAGGAATGAACCTGGTAGAGCATCCCACACAAACGAATGCTCCACATGCGGGTTTCACATGCCACCAACTCCACATTCTCAGGCAACTTCAGCGCCACAGCCGTTTTCAGATAGCCCTCAATGCAAAGGCTCTAGACGCAAATATTGGTGTGAGAGCTAATTCAATCAAGGAAACACTGCATGTTGGTGAAGGGCATATTGAAGAAGGATCAGCCGAGTGGTTCTTGTGGGAGAACAACTCCATTTGGCTCACTAACTTCACACACCATCAGGCTTCCAAGCAGCTCTCAAGGAAACTCAGTTTTCACACTCTATGCTTAGTGCCCTTTGAGTGCATTATCTAGGAATGAACCTGGTAGAACATCCCACACAAGCGATTGCTCCACATGCTCGTTTCACATGCCACCAACTCCACATTCTCAGGCAACTTCAGCGCCAAAGCCGTTTTCAGATAGCCCTCAATGCAAAGGCTCTAGACGCAAATATTGGTGTGAGAACTAATTCAATCAAGGAAACACTGCATGTTGGTGAAGGGCATATTGAAGAAGGATCAGCCGAGTGGTTCTTGTGGGAGAACAACTCCATTTGGCTCACTAACTTCACATACCATCAGGCTTCCAAGCAGCTCTCAAGGAAACTCAGTTTTCACACTCTATGCTTAGTGCCCTTTGAGTGCCTAGAATTCAAATGAAGCTTGGTGAGCATCCCACACAAACGAATGCTCCACATGCTGGTTTCACATGCCACCAACTCCACATTCTCAGGCAACTTCAGCGCCACAGCCGTTTTCAGATAGCCCTCAATGCAAAGGCTCTAGACGCAAATATTGGTGTGAGAGCTAATTCAATCAAGGAAACACTGCATGTTGGTGAAGGGCATATTGAAGAAGGATCAGCCGAGTGGTTCTTGTGGGAGAACAACTCCATTTGGCTCACTAACTTCACACACCATCAGGCTTCCAAGCAGCTCTCCAGGAAACTCAGTTTTCACACTCTATGCCTAGTGCCCTTTGAGTGCATTATCTAGGAATGAACCTGGTAGAACATCCCACACAAATGAATGCTCCACATGCGGGTTTCACATGCCACTAACTCCACATTCTCAGGCAACTTCAGCGCCACAGCGGCTTTCAGATAGCCCTCAATGCAAAGGCTCTAGACGCAAATATTGGTGTGAGAGCTAATTCAATCAAGGAAACACTGCATGTTGGTGAAGGGCATATTGAAGAAGGATCAGCCGAGTGGTTCTTGTGGGAGAACAACTCCATTTGGCTCACTAACTTCACACACCATCAGGCTTCCAAGCAGCTCTCCAGGAAACTCAGTTTTCACACTCTATGCTTAGTGCCCTTTGAGTGCATTATCTAGGAATGAACCTGGTAGAGCATCCCACACAAACGAATGCTCCACATGCGGGTTTCACATGCCACCAACTCCACATTCTCAGGCAACTTCAGCGCCACAGCCGTTTTCAGATAGCCCTCAATGCAAAGGCTCTAGACGCAAATATTGGTGTGAGAGCTAATTCAATCAAGGAAACACTGCATGTTGGTGAAGGGCATATTGAAGAAGGATCAGCCGAGTGGTTCTTGTGGGAGAACAACTCCATTTGGCTCACTAACTTCACACACCATCAGGCTTCCAAGCAGCTCTCCAGGAAACTCAGTTTTCACACGCTATGCTTAGTGCCCTTTGAGTGCATTATCTAGGAATGAACCTGGTAGAACATCCCACACAAATGAATGCTCCACATGCGGGTTTCACATGCCACCAACTCCACATTCTCAGGCAACTTCAGCGCCACAGCCGTTTTCAGATAGCCCTCAATGCAAAGGCTCTAGACGCAAATATTGGTGTGAGAGCTAATTCAATCAAGGAAACACTGCATGTTGGTGAAGGGCATATTGAAAAAGGATCAGCCGAGTGGTTCTTGTGGGAGAACAACTCCATTTGGCTCACTAACTTCACACACCATCAGGCTTCCAAGCAGCTCTCAAGGAAACTCAGTTTTCACACTCTATGCTTAGTGCCCTTTGAGTGCCTAGGACTGAAATGAAGCTTGGTGAGCATCCCACACAAACGAATGCTCCACATGCTGGTTTCACATGCCACCAACTCCACATTCTCAGGCAACTTCAGCGCCACAGCCGTTTTCAGATAGCCCTCAATGCAAAGGCTCTAGACGCAAATATTGGTGTGAGAGCTAATTCAATCAAGGAAACACTGCATGTTGGTGAAGGGCATATTGAAGAAGGATCAGCCGAGTGGTTCTTGTGGGAGAACAACTCCATTTGGCTCACTAACTTCACACACAATCAGGCTTCCAAGCAGCTCTCCAGGAAACTCAGTTTTCACACTCTATGCCTAGTGCCCTTTGAGTGCATTATCTAGGAATGAACCTGGTAGAACATCCCACACAAATGAATGCTCCACATGCGGGTTTCACATGCCACTAACTCCACATTCTCAGGCAACTTCAGCGCCACAGCGGCTTTCAGATAGCCCTCAATGCAAAGGCTCTAGACGCAAATATTGGTGTGAGAGCTAATTCAATCAAGGAAACACTGCATGTTGGTGAAGGGCATATTGAAGAAGGATCAGCCGAGTGGTTCTTGTGGGAGAACAACTCCATTTGGCTCACTAACTTCACACACCATCAGGCTTCCAAGCAGCTCTCAAGGAAACTCAGTTTTCACACTCTATGCTTAGTGCCCTTTGAGTGCATTATCTAGGAATGAACCTGGTAGAGCATCCCACACAAACGAATGCTCCACATGCGGGTTTCACATGCCACCAACTCCACATTCTCAGGCAACTTCAGCGCCACAGCCGTTTTCAGATAGCCCTCAATGCAAAGGCTCTAGACGCAAATATTGGTGTGAGAGCTAATTCAATCAAGGAAACACTGCATGTTGGTGAAGGGCATATTGAAGAAGGATCAGCCGAGTGGTTCTTGTGGGAGAACAACTCCATTTGGCTCACTAACTTCACACACCATCAGGCTTCCAAGCAGCTCTCAAGGAAACTCAGTTTTCACACTCTATGCTTAGTGCCCTTTGAGTGCATTATCTAGGAATGAACCTGGTAGAACATCCCACACAAGCGATTGCTCCACATGCTCATTTCACATGCCACCAACTCCACATTCTCAGGCAACTTCAGCGCCAAAGCCGTTTTCAGATAGCCCTCAATGCAAAGGCTCTAGACGCAAATATTGGTGTGAGAACTAATTCAATCAAGGAAACACTGCATGTTGGTGAAGGGCATATTGAAGAAGGATCAGCCGAGTGGTTCTTGTGGGAGAACAACTCCATTTGGCTCACTAACTTCACACACCATCAGGCTTCCAAGCAGCTCTCAAGGAAACTCAGTTTTCACACTCTATGCTTAGTGCCCTTTGAGTGCATTATCTAGGAATGAACCTGGTAGAACATCCCACACAAGCGATTGCTCCACATGCTCGTTTCACATGCCACCAACTCCACATTCTCAGGCAACTTCAGCGCCAAAGCCGTTTTCAGATAGCCCTCAATGCAAAGGCTCTAGACGCAAATATTGGTGTGAGAACTAATTCAATCAAGGAAACACTGCATGTTGGTGAAGGGCATATTGAAGAAGGATCAGCCGAGTGGTTCTTGTGGGAGAACAACTCCATTTGGCTCACTAACTTCACACACCATCAGGCTTCCAAGCAGCTCTCCAGGAAACTCAGTTTTCACACTCTATGCTTAGTGCCCTTTGAGTGCATTATCTAGGAATGAACCTGGTAGAGCATCCCACACAAACGAATGCTCCACATGCGGGTTTCACATGCCACCAACTCCACATTCTCAGGCAACTTCAGCGCCACAGCCGTTTTCAGATAGCCCTCAATGCAAAGGCTCTAGACGCAAATATTGGTGTGAGAGCTAATTCAATCAAGGAAACACTGCATGTTGGTGAAGGGCATATTGAAGAAGGATCAGCCGAGTGGTTCTTGTGGGAGCACAACTCCATTTGGCTCACTAACTTCACACACCATCAGGCTTCCAAGCAGCTCTCAAGGAAACTCAGTTTTCACACTCTATGCCTAGTGCCCTTTGAGTGCATTATCTAGGAATGAACCTGGTAGAACATCCCACACAAACGAATGCTCCACATGCGGGTTTCACATGCCACTAACTCCACATTCTCAGGCAACTTCAGCGCCACAGCCGCTTTCAGATAGCCCTCAATGCAAAGGCTCTAGACGCAAATATTGGTGTGAGAGCTAATTCAATCAAGGAAACACTGCATGTTGGTGAAGGGCATATTGAAGAAGGATCAGCCGAGTGGTTCTTGTGGGAGAACAACTCCATTTGGCTCACTAACTTCACACACCATCAGGCTTCCAAGCAGCTCTCCAGGAAACTCAGTTTTCACACGCTATGCTTAGTGCCCTTTGAGTGCATTATCTAGGAATGAACCTGGTAGAACATCCCACACAAACCATTGCTCCACATGCGGGTTTCACATGCCACCAACTCCACATTCTCAGGCAACTTCAGCGCCACAGCCGTTTTCAGATAGCCCTCAATGCAAAGGCTCTAGACGCAAATATTGGTGTGAGAGCTAATTCAATCAAGGAAACACTGCATGTTGGTGAAGGGCATATTGAAGAAGGATCAGCCGAGTGGTTCTTGTGGGAGAACAACTCCATTTGGCTCACTAACTTCACACACCATCAGGCTTCCAAGCAGCTCTCAAGGAAACTCAGTTTTCACACTCTATGCTTAGTGCCCTTTGAGTGCCTAGGATTGAAATGAAGCTTGGTGAGCATCCCACACAAACGAATGCTCCACATGCGGGTTTCACATGCCACCAACTCCACATTCACAGGCAACTTCAGCGCCACAGCCGTTTTCAGATAGCCCTCAATGCAAAGGCTCTAGACGCAAATATTGGTGTGAGAGCTAATTCAATCAAGGAAACACTGCATGTTGGTGAAGGGCATATTGAAGAAGGATCAGCCGAGTGGTTCTTGTGGGAGAACAACTCCATTTGGCTCACTAACTTCACACACCATCAGGCTTCCAAGCAGCTCTCAAGCAAACTCAGTTTTCACACTCTATGCTTAGTGCCCTTTGAGTGCATTATCTAGGAATGAACCTGGTAGAGCATCCCACACAAACGATTGCTCCACATGCGGGTTTCACATGCCACCAACTCCACATTCTCAGGCAAGTTCAGCGCCACAGCCGTTTTCAGATAGCCCTCAATGCAAAGGCTCTAGATGCAAATATTGGTGTGAGAGCTAATTCAATCAAGGAAACACTGCATGTTGGTGAAGGGCATATTGAAGAAGGATCAGCCGAGTGGTTCTTGTGGGAGAACAACTCCATTTGGCTCACTAACTTCACACACCATCAGGCTTCCAAGCAGCTCTCAAGGAAACTCAGTTTTCACACTCTATGCTTAGTGCCCTTTGAGTGCATTATCTAGGAATGAACCTGGTAGAGCATCCCACACAAACGATTGCTCCACATGCGGGTTTCACATGCCACCAACTCCACATTCTCAGGCAACTTCAGCGCCACAACCGTTTTCAGATAGCCCTCAATGCAAAGGCTCTAGACGCAAATATTGGTGTGAGAGCTAATTCAATCAAGGAAACACTGCATGTTGGTGAAGGGCATATTGAAGAAGGATCAGCCGAGTGGTTCTTGTGGGAGAACAACTCCATTTGGCTCACTAACTTCACACACCATCAGGCTTCCAAGCAGCTCTCAAGGAAACTCAGTTTTCACACTCTATGCTTAGTGCCCTTTGAGTGCATTATCTAGGAATGAACCTGGTAGAGCATCCCACACAAACCATTGCTCCACATGCGGGTTTCACATGCCACCAACTCCACATTCTCAGGCAACTTCAGCGCCACAACCGTTTTCAGATAGCCCTCAATGCAAAGGCTCTAGACGCAAATATTGGTGTGAGAGCTAATTCAATCAAGGGAAACACTGCATGTTGGTGAAGGGCATATTGAAGAAGGATCAGCCGAGTGGTTCTTGTGGGAGAACAACTCCATTTGGCTCACTAACTTCACACACCATCAGGCTTCCAAGCAGCTCTCAAGGAAACTCAGTTTTCACACTCTATGCTTAGTGCCCTTTGAGTGCATTATCTAGGAATGAACCTGGTAGAGCATCCCACACAAACCATTGCTCCACATGCGGGTTTCACATGCCACCAACTCCACATTCTCAGGCAACTTCAGCGCCACAGCCGTTTCAGATAGCCCTCAATGCAAAGGCTCTAGACGCAAATATTGCTGTGAGAGCTAATTCAATCAAGGAAACACTGCATGTTGGTGAAGGGCATATTGAAGAAGGATCAGCCGAGTGGTTCTTGTGGGAGAACAACTCCATTTGGCTCACTATCTTCACACACCATCAGGCTTCCAAGCAGCTCTCCAGGAAACTCAGTTTTCACACTCTATGCTTAGTGCCCTTTGAGTGCCTAGGACTGAAATGAAGCTTGGTGAGGCATCCCACACAAACGAATGCTCCACATGCGGGTTTCACATGCCACCAACTCCACATTCTTAGGCAACTTCAGCGCCACAACCGTTTTCAGATAGCCCTCAATGCAAAGGCTCTAGACGCAAATATTGGTGTGAGAGCTAATTCAATCAAGGAAGCACTGCATGTTGGTGAAGGGCATATTGAAGAAGGATCAGCCGAGTGGTTCTTGTGGGGAGAACAACTCCATTTGGCTCACTAACTTCACACACCATCAGGCTTCCAAGCAGCTCTCAAGGAAACTCAGTTTTCACACTCTATGCTTAGTGCCCTTTGAGTGCCTAGGACTGAAATGAAGCTTGGTGAGCATCCCACACAAACGAATGCTCCACATGCGGGTTTCACATGCCACCAACTCCACATTCACAGACAACTTCAGCGCCAAAGCCACTTTCAGATAGCCCTCAATGCAAAGGCTCTAGACGCAAATATTGGTGTGAGAGCTAATTCAATCAAGGAAACACTGCATGTTGGTGAAGGGCATATTGAAGAAGGATCAGCCGAGTGGTTCTTGTGGGAGAACAACTCCATTTGGCTCACTAACTTCACACACCATCAGGCTTCCAAGCAGCTCTCAAGGAAACTCAGTTTTCACACTCTATGCTTAGTGCCCTTTGAGTGCCTAGGACTGAAATGAAGCTTGGTGAGCATCCCACACAAACGAATGCTCCACATGCGGGTTTCACATGCCACCAACTCCACATTCACAGGCAACTTCAGCGCCACAGCCGTTTTCAGATAACCCTCAATGCAAAGGCTCTAGACGCAAATATTGGTGTGAGAGCTAATTCAATCAAGGAAACACTGCATGTTGGTGAAGGGCATATTGAAGAAGGATCAGCCGAGTGGTTCTTGTGGGAGAACAACTCCATTTGGCTCACTAACTTCACACACCATCAGGCTTCCAAGCAGCTCTCAAGGAAACTCAGTTTTCACACTCTATGCTTAGTGCCCTTTCAGTGCATTATCTAGGAATGAACCTGGTAGAGCATCCCACACAAACCATTGCTCCACATGCGGGTTTCACATGCCACCAACTCCACATTCTCAGGCAACTTCAGCGCCACAACCGTTTTCAGATAGCCCTCAATGCAAAGGCTCTAGACGCAAATATTGGTGTGAGAGCTAATTCAATCAAGGAAACACTGCATGTTGGTGAAGGGCATATTGAAGAAGGATCAGCCGAGTGGTTCTTGTGGGAGAACAACTCCATTTGGCTCACTAACTTCACACACCATCAGGCTTCCAAGCAGCTCTCCAGGAAACTCAGTTTTCACACTCTATGCTTAGTGCCCTTTGAGTGCCTAGGACTGAAATGAAGCTTGGTGAGCATCCCACACAAACGAATGCTCCACATGCTGGTTTCACATGCCACCAACTCCACATTCTTAGGCAACTTCAGCGCCACAACCGTTTTCAGATAGCCCTCAATGCAAAGGCTCTAGACGCAAATATTGGTGTGAGAGCTAATTCAATCAAGGAAGCACTGCATGTTGGTGAAGGGCATATTGAAGAAGGATCAGCCGAGTGGTTCTTGTGGGAGAACAACTCCATTTGGCTCACTAACTTCACACACCATCAGGCTTCCAAGCAGCTCTCAAGGAAACTCAGTTTTCACACTCTATGCTTAGTGCCCTTTGAGTGCCTAGGACTGAAATGAAGCTTGGTGAGCATCCCACACAAGCGATTGCTCCACATGCTGGTTTCACATGCCACCAACTCCACATTCTTAGGCAACTTCAGCGCCACAACCGTTTTCAGATAGCCCTCAATGCAAAGGCTCTAGACGCAAATATTGGTGTGAGAGCTAATTCAATCAAGGAAGCACTGCATGTTGGTGAAGGGCATATTGAAGAAGGATCAGCCGAGTGGTTCTTGTGGGAGAACAACTCCATTTGGCTCACTAACTTCACACACCATCAGGCTTCCAAGCAGCTCTCAAGGAAACTCAGTTTTCACACTCTATGCTTAGTGCCCTTTGAGTGCCTAGGACTGAAATGAAGCTTGGTGAGCATCCCACACAAACGAATGCTCCACATGCGGGTTTCACATGCCACCAACTCCACATTCTCAGGCAACTTCAGCGCCACAGCCGTTTTCAGATAGCCCTCAATGCAAAGGCTCTAGACGCAAATATTGGTGTGAGAGCTAATTCAATCAAGGAAACACTGCATGTTGGTGAAGGGCATATTGAAGAAGGATCAGCCGAGTGGTTCTTGTGGGAGAACAACTCCATTTGGCTCACTAACTTCACACACCATCAGGCTTCCAAGCAGCTCTCAAGGAAACTCAGTTTTCACACTCTATGCTTAGTGCCCTTTGAGTGCATTATCTAGGAATGAACCTGGTAGAACATCCCACACAAGCGATTGCTCCACATGCGGGTTTCACATGCCACCAACTCCACATTCTCAGGCAACTTCAGCGCCAAAGCCGTTTTCAGATAGCCCTCAATGCAAAGGCTCTAGACGCAAATATTGGTGTGAGAACTAATTCAATCAAGGAAACACTGCATGTTGGTGAAGGGCATATTGAAGAAGGATCAGCCGAGTGGTTCTTGTGGGAGAACAACTCCATTTGGCTCACTAACTTCACACACCATCAGGCTTCCAAGCAGCTCTCCAGGAATCTCAGTTTTCACACTCTATGCTTAGTGCCCTTTGAGTGCATTATCTAGGAATGAACCTGGTAGAGCATCCCACACAAACGAATGCTCCACATGCGGGTTTCACATGCCACCAACTCCACATTCTCAGGCAACTTCAGCGCCACAGCCGTTTTCAGATAGCCCTCAATGCAAAGGCTCTAGACGCAAATATTGGTGTGAGAGCTAATTCAATCAAGGAAACACTGCATGTTGGTGAAGGGCATATTGAAGAAGGATCAGCCGAGTGGTTCTTGTGGGAGAACAACTCCATTTGGCTCACTAACTTCACACACCATCAGGCTTCCAAGCAGCTCTCAAGGAAACTCAGTTTTCACACTCTATGCCTAGTGCCCTTTGAGTGCATTATCTAGGAATGAACCTGGTAGAACATCCCACACAAACGAATGCTCCACATGCGGGTTTCACATGCCACTAACTCCACATTCTCAGGCAACTTCAGCGCCACAGCCGCTTTCAGATAGCCCTCAATGCAAAGGCTCTAGACGCAAATATTGGTGTGAGAGCTAATTCAATCAAGGAAAACACTGCATGTTGGTGAAGGGCATTGCATATTGAAGAAGGATCAGCCGAGTGGTTCTTGTGGGAGAACAACTCCATTTGGCTCACTAACTTCACACACATCAGGCTTCCAAGCAGCTCTCCAGGAAACTCAGTTTTCACACGCTATGCTTAGTGCCCTTTGAGTGGCATTATCTAGGAATGAACCTGGTAGAACATCCACACAAATGAATGCTCCACATGCGGGTTTCACATGCCACCAACTCCACATTCTCAGGCAACTTCAGCGCCACAAGCCGTTTTCAGATAGCCCTCAATGCAAAGGCTCTAGACGCAAATATTGCTGTGAGAGCTAATTCAATCAAGGAAACACTGCATGTTGGTGAAGGGCATATTGAAAAAGATCAGCCGAGTGGTTCTTGTGGGAGAACAACTCCATTTGGCTCAGTAACTTCACACACCATCAGGCTTCCAAGCAGCTCTCAAGGAAACTCAGTTTTCACACTCTATGCTTAGTGCCCTTTGAGTGCATTATCTAGGAATGAACCTGGTAGAACATCCCACACAAACCATTGCTCCACATGCGGGTTTCACATGCACCAACTCCACATTCTCAGGGCAACTTCAGCGCCACAGCCGTTTTCAGATAGCCCTCAATGCAAAGGCTCTAGACGCAAATATTGGTGTGAGAGCTAATTCAATCAAGGAAACACTGCATGTTGGTGAAGGGCATATTGAAGAAGGATCAGCCGAGTGGTTCTTGTGGGAGAACAACTCCATTTGGCTCACTAACTTCACACACCATCAGGCTTCCAAGCAGCTCTCAAGGAAACTCAGTTTTCACACTCTATGCTTAGTGCCTTTGAGTGCCTAGGATTGAAATGAAGCTTGGTGAGCATCCTACACAAACGAATGCTCCACATGCGGGTTTCACATGCCACCAACTCCACATTCACAGGCAACTTCAGCGCCACAGCCGTTTTTCAGATAGCCCTCAATGCAAAGGCTCTAGACGCAAATATTGGTGTGAGAGCTAATTCAATCAAGGAAACACTGCATGTTGGTGAAGGGCATATTGAAGAAGGATCAGCCGAGTGGTTCTTGTGGGAGAACAACTCCATTTGGCTCACTAACTTCACACACCATCAGGCTTCCAAGCAGCTCTCAAGGAACTCAGTTTTCACACTCTATGCTTAGTGCCCTTTGAGTGCATTATCTAGGAATGAACCTGGTAGAGCATCCCACACAAACGATTGCTCCACATGCGGGTTTCACATGCCACCAACTCCACATTCTCAGGCAAGTTCAGCGCCACAGCCGTTTTCAGATAGCCCTCAATGCAAAGGCTCTAGATGCAAGTATTGGTGTGAGAGCTAATTCAATCAAGGAAACACTGCATGTTGGTGAAGGGCATATTGAAGAAGATCAGCCGAGTGGTTCTTGTGGCAGAACAACTCCATTTGGCTCACTAACTTCACACACCATCAGGCTTCCAAGCAGCTCTCAAGGAAACTCAGTTTTCACACTCTATGCTTAGTGCCCTTTGAGTGCATTATCTAGGAATGAACCTGGTAGAGCATCCCACACAAACGATTGCTCCACATGCGGGTTTCACATGCCACCAACTCCACATTCTCAGGCAACTTCAGCGCCACAACCGTTTTCAGATAGCCCTCAATGCAAAGGCTCTAGACGCAAATATTGGTGTGAGAGCTAATTCAATCAAGGAAACACTGCATGTTGGTGAAGGGCATATTGAAGAAGGATCAGCCGAGTGGTTCTTGTGGGAGAACAACTCCATTTGGCTCACTAACTTCACACACCATCAGGCTTCCAAGCAGCTCTCCAGGAAACTCAGTTTTCACACTCTATGCTTAGTGCCCTTTGAGTGCCTAGGACTGAAATGAAGCTTGGTGAGCATCCCACACAAACGAATGCTCCACATGCGGGTTTCACATGCCACCAACTCCACATTCTTAGGCAACTTCAGCGCCACAACCGTTTTCAGATAGCCTCAATGCAAAGGCTCTAGACGCAAATATTGGTGTGAGAGCTAATTCAATCAAGGAAGCACTGCATGTTGGTGAAGGGCATATTGAAGAAGGATCAGCCGAGTGGTTCTTGTGGGAGAACAACTCCATTTGGCTCACTAACTTCACACACCATCAGGCTTCCAAGCAGCTCTCAAGGAAACTCAGTTTTCACACTCTATGCTTAGTGCCCTTTGAGTGCCTAGGACTGAAATGAAGCTTGGTGAGCATCCCACACAAACGAATGCTCCACATGCGGGTTTCACATGCCACCAACTCCACATTCACAGACAACTTCAGCGCCAAAGCCACTTTCAGATAGCCCTCAATGCAAAGGCTCTAGACGCAAATATTGGTGTGAGAGCTAATTCAATCAAGGAAACACTGCATGTTGGTGAAGGGCATATTGAAGAAGGATCAGCCGAGTGGTTCTTGTGGGAGAACAACTCCATTTGGCTCACTAACTTCACACACCATCAGGCTTCCAAGCAGCTCTCAAGGAAACTCAGTTTTCACACTCTATGCTTAGTGCCCTTTGAGTGCCTAGGACTGAAATGAAGCTTGGTGAGCATCCCACACAAACGAATGCTCCACATGCGGGTTTCACATGCCACCAACTCCACATTCTCAGGCAACTTCAGCGCCACAGCCGTTTTCAGATAACCCTCAATGCAAAGGCTCTAGACGCAAATATTGGTGTGAGAGCTAATTCAATCAAGGAAACACTGCATGTTGGTGAAGGGCATATTGAAGAAGGATCAGCCGAGTGGTTCTTGTGGGAGAACAACTCCATTTGGCTCACTAACTTCACACACCATCAGGCTTCCAAGCAGCTCTCAAGAAACTCAGTTTTCACACTCTATGCTTAGTGCCCTTTCAGTGCATTATCTAGGAATGAACCTGGTAGAGCATCCCACACAAACGAATGCTCCACATGCGGGTTTCACATGCCACCAACTCCACATTCTCAGGCAACTTCAGCGCCACAACCGTTTTCAGATAGCCCTCAATGCAAAGGCTCTAGACGCAAATATTGGTGGTGAGAGCTAATTCAATCAAGGAAACACTGCATGTTGGTGAAGGGCATATTGAAGAAGGATCAGCCGAGTGGTTCTTGTGGGAGAACAACTCCATTTGGCTCACTAACTTCACACACCATCAGGCTTCCAAGCAGCTCTCCAGGAAACTCAGTTTTCACACTCTATGCTTAGTGCCCTTTGAGTGCCTAGGACTGAAATTGAAGCTTGGTGAGCATCCCACACAAACGAATGCTCCACATGCTGGTTTCACATGCCACCAACTCCACATTCTTAGGCAACTTCAGCGCCACAACCGTTTTCAGATAGCCCTCAATGCAAAGGCTCTAGACGCAAAATATTGGTGTGAGAGCTAATTCAATCAAGGAAGCACTGCATGTTGGTGAAGGGCATATTGAAGAAGGATCAGCCGAGTGGTTCTTGTGGGAGAACAACTCCATTTGGCTCACTAACTTCACACACCATCAGGCTTCCAAGCAGCTCTCAAGGAAACTCAGTTTTCACACTCTATGCTTAGTGCCCTTTGAGTGCCTAGGACTGAAATGAAGCTTGGTGAGCATCCCACACAAGCGATTGCTCCACATGCTGGTTTCACATGCACCAACTCCACATTCTTAGGCAACTTCAGCGCCACAACCGTTTTCAGATAGCCCTCAATGCAAAGGCTCTAGACGCAAATATTGGTGTGAGAGCTAATTCAATCAAGGAAGCACTGCATGTGGTGAAGGGCATATTGAAGAAGGATCAGCCGAGTGGTTCTTGTGGGAGAACAACTCCATTTGGCTCACTAACTTCACACACCATCAGGCTTCCAAGCAGCTCTCAAGGAAACTCAGTTTTCACCTCTATGCTTAGTGCCCTTTGAGTGCCTAGGACTGAAATGAAGCTTGGTGAGCATCCCACACAAACGAATGCTCCACATGCGGGTTTCACATGCCACCACTCCACATTCTCAGCAAGTTCAGCGCCACAGCCGTTTTCAGATAGCCCTCAATGCAAAGGCTCTAGACGCAATATTGGTGTGAGAGCAAATTCAATCAAGGAAACACTGCATGTTGGTGAAGGGCATATTGAAGAAGGATCAGCCGAGTGGTTCTTGTGGGAGAACAACTCCATTTGGCTCACTAACTTCACACACCATCAGGCTTCCAAGCAGCTCTCAAGGAAACTCAGTTTTCACACTCTATGCTTAGTGCCCTTTGAGTGCCTAGGACTGAAATGAAGCTTGGTGAGCATCCCACAAAAACGAATGCTCCACATGCTGGTTTCACATGCCACCAACTCCACATTCTCAGGCAACTTCAGCGCCACAGCCGTTTTCAGATAACCCTCAATGCAAAGGCTCTAGACGCAAATATTGGTGTGAGAGCTAATTCAATCAAGGAAACACTGCATGTTGGTGAAGGGCATATTGAAGAAGGATCAGCCGAGTGGTTCTTGTGGGAGAACAACTCCATTTGGCTCACTAACTTCACACACATCAGGCTTCCAAGCAGCTCTCAAGGAAACTCAGTTTTCACACTCTATGCTTAGTGCCCTTTCAGTGCATTATCTAGGAATGAACCTGGTAGAACATCCCACACAAGCGATTGCTCCACATGCGGGTTTCACATGCCACCAACTCCACATTCTCAGGCAACTTCAGCGCCAAAGCCGTTTTCAGATAGCCCTCAATGCAAAGGCTCTAGACGCAAATATTGGTGTGAGAACTAATTCAATCAAGGAAACACTGCATGTTGGTGAAGGGCATATTGAAGAAGGATCAGCCGAGTGGTTCTTGTGGGAGAACAACTCCATTTGGCTCACTAACTTCACACACCATCAGGCTTCCAAGCAGCTCTCAAGGAAACTCAGTTTTCACACTCTATGCTTAGTGCCCTTTGAGTGCCTAGACTGAAATGAAGCTTGGTGAGCATCCCACACAAACGAATGCTCCACATGCGGGTTTCACATGCCACCAACTCCACATTCTCAGGCAACTTCAGCGCCACAGCCGTTTTCAGATAACCCTCAATGCAAAGGCTCTAGACGCAAATATTGGTGTGAGAGCTAATTCAATCAAGGAAACACTGCATGTTGGTGAAGGGCATATTGAAGAAGGATCAGCCGAGTGGTCTTGTGGGAGAACAACTCCATTTGGCTCACTAACTTCACACACCATCAGGCTTCCAAGCAGCTCTCAAGGAAACTCAGTTTTCACACTCTATGCTTAGTGCCCTTTCAGTGCATTATCTAGGAATGAACCTGGTAGAGCATCCCACACAAACGAATGCTCCACATGCGGGTTTCACATGCCACCAACTCCACATTCTCAGGCAACTTCAGCGCCACAACCGTTTTCAGATAGCCCTCAATGCAAAGGCTCTAGACGCAAATATTGGTGTGAGAGCTAATTCAATCAAGGAAACACTGCATGTTGGTGAAGGGCATATTGAAGAAGGATCAGCCGAGTGGTTCTTGTGGGAGAACAACTCCATTTGGCTCACTAACTTCACACACCATCAGGCTTCCAAGCAGCTCTCCAGGAAACTCAGTTTTCACACTCTATGCTTAGTGCCCTTTGAGTGCCTAGGACTGAAATGAAGCTTGGTGAGCATCCCACACAAACGAATGCTCCACATGCTGGTTTCACATGCCACCAACTCCACATTCTTAGGCAACTTCAGCGCCACAACCGTTTTCAGATAGCCCTCAATGCAAAGGCTCTAGACGCAAATATTGGTGTGAGAGCTAATTCAATCAAGGAAGCACTGCATGTTGGTGAAGGGCATATTGAAGAAGGATCAGCCGAGTGGTTCTTGTGGGAGAACAACTCCATTTGGCTCACTAACTTCACACACCATCAGGCTTCCAAGCAGCTCTCAAGGAAACTCAGTTTTCACACTCTATGCTTAGTGCCCTTTGAGTGCCTAGGACTGAAATGAAGCTTGGTGAGCATCCCACACAAGCGATTGCTCCACCATGCTGGTTTCACATGCCACCAACTCCACATTCTTAGGCAACTTCAGCGCCACAACCGTTTTCAGATAGCCCTCAATGCAAAGGCTCTAGACGCAAATATTGGTGTGAGAGCTAATTCAATCAAGGAAGCACTGCATGTTGGTGAAGGGCATATTGAAGAAGGATCAGCCGAGTGGTTCTTGTGGGAGAACAACTCCATTTGGCTCACTAACTTCACACACCATCAGGCTTCCAGCAGCTCTCAAGGAAACTCAGTTTTCACACTCTATGCTTAGTGCCCTTTGAGTGCCTAGGACTGAAATGAAGCTGGTGAGCATCCCACACAAACGAATGCTCCACATGCGGGTTTCACATGCCACCAACTCCACATTCTCAGGCAAGTTCAGCGCCACAGCCGTTTTCAGATAGCCCTCAATGCAAAGGCTCTAGACGCAAATATTGGTGTGAGAGCAAATTCAATCAAGGAAACACTGCATGTTGGTGAAGGGCATATTGAAGAAGGATCAGCCGAGTGGTTCTTGTGGGAGAACAACTCCATTTGGCTCACTAACTTCACACACCATCAGGCTTCCAAGCAGCTCTCAAGGAAACTCAGTTTTCACACTCTATGCTTAGTGCCCTTTGAGTGCCTAGGACTGAAATGAAGCTTGGTGAGCATCCCACAAAAACGAATGCTCCACATGCTGGTTTCACATGCCACCAACTCCACATTCTCAGGCAACTTCAGCGCCACAGCCGTTTTCAGATAACCCTCAATGCAAAGGCTCTAGACGCAAATATTGGTGTGAGAGCTAATTCAATCAAGGAAACACTGCATGTTGGTGAAGGGCATATTGAAGAAGGATCAGCCGAGTGGTTCTTGTGGGAGAACAACTCCATTTGGCTCACTAACTTCACACACCATCAGGCTTCCAAGCAGCTCTCAAGGAAACTCAGTTTTCACACTCTATGCTTAGTGCCCTTTCAGTGCATTATCTAGGAATGAACCTGGTAGAACATCCCACACAAGCGATTGCTCCACATGCGGGTTCACATGCCACCAACTCCACATTCTCAGGCAACTTCAGCGCCAAAGCCGTTTTCAGATAGCCCTCAATGCAAAGGCTCTAGACGCAAATATTGGTGTGAGAACTAATTCAATCAAGGAAACACTGCATGTTGGTGAAGGGCATATTGAAAAAGGATCAGCCGAGTGGTTCTTGTGGGAGAACAACTCCATTTGGCTCACTAACTTCACACACCATCAGGCTTCCAAGCAGCTCTCAAGGAAACTCAGTTTTCACACTCTATGCTTAGTGCCCTTTGAGTGCATTATCTAGGAATGAACCTGGTAGAGCATCCCACACAAACGAATGCTCCACATGCGGGTTTCACATGCCACCAACTCCACATTCTCAGGCAACTTCAGCGCCACAGCCGTTTTCAGATAGCCCTCAATGCAAAGGCTCTAGACGCAAATATTGGTGTGAGAGCTAATTCAATCAAGGAAACACTGCATGTTGGTGAAGGGCATATTGAAGAAGGATCAGCCGAGTGGGTTCTTGTGGGAGAACAACTCCATTTGGCTCACTAAATTCACACACCATCAGGCTTCCAAACAGCTCTCAAGGAAAACTCAGTTTTCACACTCTATGCTTAGTGCCCTTTGAGTGCCTAGGACTGAAATGAAGCTTGGTGAGCATCCCACACAAACGAATGCTCCACATGCGGGTTTCACATGCCACCAACTCCACATTCTCAGGCAACTTCAGCGCCACAGCCGTTTTCAGATAGCCCTCAATGCAAAGGCTCTAGACGCAAATATTGGTGTGAGAGCTAATTCAATCAAGGAAACACTGCATGTTGGTGAAGGGCATATTGAAGAAGGATCAGCCGAGTGGTTCTTGTGGGAGAACAACTCCATTTGGCTCACTAACTTCACACACCATCAGGCTTCCAATCAGCTCTCAAGGAAACTCAGTTTTCACACTCTATGCTTAGTGCCCTTTGAGTGCCTAGGACTGAAATGAAGCTTGGTGAGCATCCCACACAAACGAATGCTCCACATGCTGGTTTCACATGCCACCAACTCCACATTCTCAGGCAACTTCAGCGCCACAACCGTTTTCAGATAGCCCTCAATGCAAAGGCTCTAGACGCAAATATTGGTGTGAGAGCTAATTCAATCAAGGAAACACTGCATGTTGGTGAAGGGCATATTGAAGAAGGATCAGCCGAGTGGTTCTTGTGGGAGAACAACTCCATTTGGCTCACTAACTTCACACACCATCAGGCTTCCAAGCAGCTCTCAAGGAAACTCAGTTTTCACACTCTATGCTTAGTGCCCTTTGAGTGCATTATCTAGGAATGAACCTGGTAGAACATCCCACACAACGAATGCTCCACATGCGGGTTTCACATGCCACTAACTCCACATTCTCAGGCAACTTCAGCGCCGCAGCCGCTTTCAGATAGCCCTCAATGCAAAGGCTCTAGACGCAAATATTTGTGTGAGAGGTAATTCAATCAAGGAAACACTGCATGTTGGTGAAGGGCATATTAAAGAAGGATCAGCCGAGTGGTTCTTGTGGGAGAACAACTCCATTTGGCTCACTAACTTCACACACCATCAGGCTTCCAAGCAGCTCTCCAGGAAACTCAGTTTTCACACTCTATGCTTAGTGCCCTTTGAGTGCATTATCTAGGAATGAACCCAGTAGAGCATCCACACAAACGAATGCTCCACATGCGGGTTTCACATGCCACCAACTCCACATTCTCAGGCAACTTCAGCGCCACAGCCGTTTTCAGATAGCCCTCAATGCAAAGGCTCTAGACGCAAATATTGGTGTGAGAGCTAATTCAATCAAGGAAACACTGCATGTTGGTGAAGGGCATATTGAAGAAGGATCAGCCGAGTGGGTTCTTGTGGAGAACAACTCCATTGGCTCACTAACTTCACACACCATCAGGCTTCCAAGCAGCTCTCAAGGAAACTCAGTTTTCACACTCTATGCCTAGTGCCCTTTGAGTGCATTATCTAGGAATGAACCTGGTAGAACATCCCACACAAACGAATGCTCCACATGCGGGTTTCACATGCCACTAACTCCACATTCTCAGGCAACTTCAGCGCCACAGCCCGCTTTCAGATAGCCCTCAATGCAAAGGCTCTAGACGCAAATATTGGTGTGAGAGCTAATTCAATCAAGGAAACACTGCATGTTGGTGAAGGGCATATTGAAGAAGGATCAGCCGAGTGGTTCTTGTGGGAGAACAACTCCATTTGGCTCACTAACTTCACACACCATCAGGCTTCCAAGCAGCTCTCCAGGAAACTCAGTTTTCACACTCTATGCTTAGTGCCCTTTGAGTGCATTATCTAGGAATGAACCTGGTAGAGCATCCCACACAAACGAATGCTCCACATGCGGGTTTCACATGCCACCAACTCCACATTCTCAGGCAACTTCAGCGCCACAGCGTTTTCAGATAGCCCTCAATGCAAAGGCTCTAGACGCAAATATTGGTGTGAGAGCTAATTCAATCAAGGAAACACTGCATGTTGGTGAAGGGCATATTGAAGAAGGATCAGCCGAGTGGTTCTTGTGGGAGCACAACTCCATTTGGCTCACTAACTTCACACACCATCAGGCTTCCAAGCATGCTCTCAAGGAAACTCAGTTTTCACACTCTATGCCTAGTGCCCTTTGAGTGCATTATCTAGGAATGAACCTGGTAGAGCATTCCACAGAAACGAATGCTCCACATGCGGGTTTCACATGCCACCAACTCCACATTCTCAGGCAACTTCAGCGCCACAGCCGTTTTCAGATAGCCCTCAATGCAAAGGCTCTAGACGCAAATATTGGTGCGAGAGCTAATTTCAATCAAGGAAACACTGCATGTTGGTGAAGGGCATATTGAAGAAGGATCAGCCGAGTGGTTCTTGTGGGAGAACAACTCCATTTGGCTCACTAACTTCACACACCATCAGGCTTCCAAGCAGCTCTCAAGGAAACTCAGTTTTCACACTCTATGCTTAGTGCCCTTTGAGTGCATTATCTAGGAAAGAACCTGGTAGAGCATCCCACACAAATGAAGGCTCCACATGCAGGTTTCACATGCCAGCAACTCCACATTCTCAGGCAAATTCAGCGAAACAGCCGTTTTCAGATAGCCCTCAATGCAAAGGCTCTAGATGCAAATATTGGTGTGAGAGCTAATTCAATCAAGGAAACACTGCATGTTGGTGAAGGGCATATTGAAGAAGGATCAGCCGAGTGGTTCTTGTGGGAGAACAACTCCATTTGGCTCACTAACTTCACACACCATCAGGCTTCCAAGCAGCTCTCAAGGAAACTCAGTTTTCACACTCTATGCTTAGTGCCCTTTGAGTGCATTATCTAGGAATGAACCTGGTTAGAACATCCCACACAAACGAATGCTCCACATGCGGGTTTCACATGCCACCAACTCCACATTCTCAGGCAACTTCAGCGCCACAGCCGTTTTCAGATAGCCCTCAATGCAAAGGCTCTAGACGCAAATATTGGTGTGAGAGCTAATTCAATCAAGGAAACACTGCATGTTGGTGAAGGGCATATTGAAGAAGGATCAGCCGAGTGGTTCTTGTGGGAGAACAACTCCATTTGGCTCACTAACTTCACACACCATCAGGCTTCCAAGCAGCTCTCCAGGAAACTCAGTTTTCACACTCTATGCTTAGTGCCCTTTGAGTGCATTATCTAGGAATGAACCTGGTAGAGCATCCCACACAAACGAATGCTCACATGCGGGTTTCACATGCCCACCAACTCCACATTCTCAGGCAACTTCAGCGCCACAGCCGTTTTCAGATAGCCCTCAATGCAAAGGCTCTAGACGCAAATATTGGTGTGAGAGCTAATTCAATCAAGGAAACACTGCATGTTGGTGAAGGGCATATTGAAGAAGGATCAGCCGAGTGGTTCTTGTGGGAGCACACTCCATTTGGCTCACTAACTTCACACACCATCAGGCTTCCCAGCAGCTCTCAAGGAAACTCAGTTTTCACACTCTATGCTTAGTGCCCTTTGAGTGCATTATCTAGGAATGAACCTGTAGAGCATTCCACAGAAACGAATGCTCCACATGCGGGTTTCACATGCCACCAACTCCACATTCTCAGGCAACTTCAGCGCCACAGCCGTTTTCAGATAGCCCTCAATGCAAAGGCTCTAGACGCAAATATTGGTGCGAGAGCTAATTCAATCAAGGAAACACTGCATGTTGGTGAAGGGCATATTGAAGAAGGATCAGCCGAGTGGTTCTTGTGGGAGAACAACTCCATTTGGCTCACTAACTTCACACACCATCAGGCTTCCAAGCAGCTCTCCAGGAAACTCAGTTTTCACACTCTATGCTTAGTGCCCTTTGAGTGCATTATCTAGGAAAGAACCTGGTAGAGCATCCCACACAAATGAAGGCTCCACATGCAGGTTTCACATGCCAGCAACTCCACATTCTCAGGCAACTTCAGCGAAACAGCCGTTTTCAGATAGCCCTCAATGCAAAGGCTCTAGATTGCAAATATTGGTGTGAGAGCTAATTCAATCAAGGAAACACTGCATGTTGGTGAGGGCATATTGAAGAAGGATCAGCCGAGTGGTTCTTGTGGGAGAACCAACTCCATTTGGCTCACTAACTTCACACACCATCAGGCTTCCAAGCAGCTCTCAAGGAAACTCAGTTTTCACACTCTATGCTTAGTGCCCTTTGAGTGCATTATCTAGGAATGAACTGGTAGAACATCCCACACAAACGAATGCTCCACATGCGGGTTTCACATGCCACCAACTCCACATTCTCAGGCAAATTCAGCGCCACAGCCGTTTTCAGATAGCCCTCAATGCAAAGGCTCTAGACGCAAATATTGGTGTGAGAGCTAATTCAATCAAGGAAACACTGCATGTTGGTGAAGGGCATATTGAAGAAGGATCAGCCGAGTGGTTCTTGTGGGAGAACAACTCCATTTGGCTCACTAACTTCACACACCATCAGGCTTCCAAGCAGCTCTCAAGGAAACTCAGTTTTCACACTCTATGCTTAGTGCCCTTTGAGTGCCTAGGACTGAATGAAGCTTGGTGAGCATCCCACACAAACGAATGCTCCACATGCTGGTTTCACATGCCACCAACTCCACATTCTCAGGCAACTTCAGCGCCACAGCGTTTTCAGATAGCCCTCAATGCAAGGCTCTAGACGCAAATATTGGTGCGAGAGCTAATTCAATCAAGGAAACACTGCATGTTCGTGAAGGGCATATTGAAGAAGGATCAGCCGAGTGGTTCTTGTGGGAGAACAACTCCATTTGGCTCACTAACTTCACACACCATCAGGCTTCCAAGCAGCTCTCCAGGAAACTCAGTTTTCACACTCTATGCTTAGTGCCCTTTGAGTGCATTATCTAGGAATGAACCTGGTAGAACATCCCACACAAGCGATTGCTCCACATGCGGGTTTCACATGCCACCAACTCCACATTCTCAGGCAACTTCGGCGCCAAAGACGTTTTCAGATAGCCCTCAATGCAAAGGCTCTAGACGCAAATATTGGTGTGAGAACTAATTCAATCAAGGAAACACTGCATGTTGGTGAAGGGCATATTGAAAAAGGATCAGCCGAGTGGTTCTTGTGGGAGAACAAACTCCATTTGGCTCACTAACTTCACACACCATCAGGCTTCCAAGCAGCTCTCAAGGAAACTCACTTTTCACACTCTATGCCTAGTGCCCTTTGAGTGCATTATCTAGGAATGAACCTGGTAGAGCATCCCACACAAACGAATGCTCCACATGCGGGTTTCACATGCCACCAACTCCACATTCTCAGGCAACTCAGCGCCACAGCCGTTTTCAGATAGCCCTCAATGCAAAGGCTCTAGACGCAAATATTGGTGTGAGAGCTAATTCAATCAAGGAAACACTGCATGTTGGTGAAGGGCATATTGAAGAAGGATCAGCCGAGTGGTTCTTGTGGGAGAACAACTCCATTTGGCTCACTAACTTCACACACCAACAGGCTTCCAAGCAGCTCTCAAGGAAACTCAGTTTTCACACTCTATGCTTAGTGCCCTTTGAGTGCCTAGGACTGAAATGAAGCTTGGTGAGCCATCCCACACAAACGAATGCTCCACATGCGGGTTTCACATGCCACCAAACTCCACATTCTCAGGCAACTTCAGCGCCACAGCCGTTTTCAGATAGCCCTCAATGCAAAGGCTCTAGACGCAAATATTGGTGTGAGAGCTAATTCAATCAAGGAAACACTGCATGTTGGTGAAGGGCATATTGAAGAAGGATCAGCCGAGTGGTTCTTGTGGGAGAACAACTCCATTTGGCTCACTAACTTCACACACCATCAGGCTTCCAATCAGCTCTCAAGGAAACTCAGTTTTCACACTCTATGCTTAGTGCCCTTTGATGTGCCTAGGACTGAAATGAAGCTTGGTGAGCATCCCACCTAAACGAATGCTCCACATGCTGGTTTCACATGA
>NW_026697993.1:0-23567 GCF_030435755.1 Ochotona princeps | reverse complement strand
GCCAAATGGAGTTGTTCTCCCACAAGAACCACTTGGCTGATCCTTCTTCAATATGCCCTTCACCAACATGCAGTGTTTCCTTGATTGAATTAGCTCTCAACACCAATATTTGCGTCTAGAGCCTTTGCATTGAGGGCTATCTGAAAACGGCTGTGGCGCTGAAGTTGCCTGAGAATGTGGAGTTGGTGGCATGTGAAACCCGCATGTGCAGCATTCGTTTTTGTGGGATGCTCACCAAGCTTCATTTCAGTCCTAGGCACTCAAAGGGCACTAAGCATAGAGTGTGAAAACTGAGTTTCCTTGAGAGCTGCTTGGAAGCCTGATGGTGTGTGAAGTTAGTGAGCCAAATGGAGTTGTTCTCCCACAAGAAACCACTCGGCTGATCCTTCCTTCAATATGCCCCTTCACCAACATGCAGTGTTTCCTTGATTGAATTAGCTCTCACACCAATATTTGCGTCTAGAGCCTTTGCATTGAGGGCTATCTGAAAACGGCTGTGGCGCTGAAGTTGCCTGTGAATGTGGAGTTGGTGGCATGTGAAACCCGCATGTGCAGCATTCGTTTGTGTGGGGATGCTCTACCAGGTTCATTCCTAGATAATGCCCTCAAAGGGCACTAAGCATAGAGTGTGAAAAACTGAGTTTCCTTGAGAGCTGCTTGGAAGCCTGATGGTGTGTGAAGTTAGTGAGCCAAATGGAGTTGTTCTCCCACAAGAACCACTCGGCTGATCCTTCTTCAATATGCCCTTCACCAACATGCAGTGTTTTGCTTGATTGAATTAGCTCTCACACCAATATTTGCGTCTAGAGCCTTTGCATTGAGGGCTATCTGAAAACGGCTGTGGCGCTGAAGTTGCCTGAGAATGTGGAGTTGGTGGCATGTGAAACCCGCATGTGGAGCATTGGGTTTTGTGTGGGATGCTCACCAAGCTTCATTTCAGTCCTAGGCACTCAAAGGGCACTAAGCATAGAGTGTGAAAACTGAGGTTCCTTGAGAGCTGCTTGGAAACCTGATGGTGTGTGAAGTTAGTGAGCCAAATGGAGTTGTTCTCCCACAAGAACCACTCGGCTGATCCTTCTTCAATATGCCCTTCACCAACATGCAGTGTTTCCTTGATTGAATTAGCTCTCACACCAAATATTTTGGCGTCTAGAGCCTTTGCATTGAGGGCTATCTGAAAATGACTTTGGCGCTGAAGTTGTCTGTGAATGTGGGAGTTGGTGGCATGTGAAACACGCATGTGGAGCATTGGTTTGTGTGGGATGCTCACCAAGCTTTCATTTCAGTCCTAGGCACTCAAAGGGCACTAAGCATAGAGTGTGAAAAACTGAGTTTCCTTGAGAGCTGCTTGGAAGCCTGATGGTGTGTGAAGTTAGTGAGCCAAATGGAGTTATTCTCCCACAAGAACCACTCGGCTGATCCTTCTTTCAATATGCCCTTCACCAACATGCCAGTGTTTCCTTGATTGAATTAGCTCTCACACCAATATTTGCGTCTAGAGCCTTTGCATTGAGGGCTATCTGAAAACGGCTGTGGCGCTGAAGTTGCCTGTGAATGTGGGAGTTGGTGGCATGTGAAACCCGCATGTGGAGCATTGGTTTGTGTGGGATGCTCACCAAGCTTCATTTCAGTCCTAGGCTCTTAAAGGGCACTAAGCATAGAGTGTGAAAAACTGAGTTTCCTTGAGAGCTGCTTAGAAGCTTGATGGTGTGTGAAGTTAGTGAGCCAAATGGAGTTGTTCTCATACAAGAACCACTCGGCTTATCCTTCTTCAATATGCCCTTCACCAACATGCTGTGTTTTCCTTGATTGAATTAGCTCTCACACCAATATTTGCGTCTAGCGCCTTTGCATTGAGGGCTATCTGAAAAACGGCTGTGGCGCTGAAGTTGCCTGAGAATGTGGAGTTGGTGGCATGTGAAACCCGCATGTGCAGCATTCGTTTTGAGTGGGATGCTCTACCAGGTTCATTCCTAGATAATGCCCCTCAAAGGGCACTAAGCATAGAGTGTGAAAAACTGAGGTTATTTGAGAGCTGCTTGGAAGCCTGATGGTGTGTGAAGTTAGTGAGCCAAATGGAGTTGTTCTCCCACAAGAACCACTCGGCTGATCCTTCTTCAATATGCCCTTCACCAACATGCAGTGTTTTCCTTGATTGAATTAGCTCTCACACCAATATTTGCGTCTAGCGCCTTTGCATTGAGGGCTATCTGAAAACGGCTGTGGCGCTGAAGTTTGCCTGAGAATGTGTTGTTGGTGGCATGTGAAACCCGCATGTGGAGCATTCGTTTGTGTGGGATGCTCTACCAGGTTCATTCCTAGATAATGCCCTCAAAGGGCACTAAGCATAGAGTGTGAAAAACTGAGTTTCCTTGAGAGCTGCTTGGAAGCCTGATGGTGTGTGAAGTTAGTGAGCCAAATGGAGTTGTTCTCCCACAAGAACCACTCCGCTGATCCTTCTTCAATATGCCCTTCACCAACATGCAGTGTTTGCTTGATTGAATTAGCTCTCACACCAATATTTGCGTCTAGAGCCTTTGCATTGAGGGCTATCTGAAAACGGCTGTGGCGCTGAAGTTGCCTGTGAATGTGGAGTTGGTGGCATGTGAAACCCGCATGTGGAGCATTGGTTTGTGTGGGATGCTCACCAAGCTTCATTTCAGTCCTAGGCACTCAAAGGGCACTAAGCATAGAGTGTGAAAACTGAGTTTCCTTGAGAGCTGCTTGGAAGCCTGATGGTGTGTGAAGTTAGTGAGCCAAATGGAGTTGTTCTCCCACAAGAACCACTTGGCTGATCCTTCTTCAATATGCCCTTCACCAACATGCAGTGTTTCCTTGATTGAATTAGCTCTCACACCAATATTTGCGTCTAGAGCCTTTGCATTGAGGGCTATCTGAAAAACGGCTGTGGCGCTGAAGTTGCCTGAGAATGTGGAGTTGGTGGCATGTGAAACCCGCATGTGCAGCATTCGTTTTTTGTGGGATGCTCACCAAGCTTCATTTCAGTCCCTAGGCACTCAAAGGGCACTAAGCATAGAGTGTGAAAACTGAGTTTCCTTGAGAGCTGCTTGGAAGCCTGGATGGTGTGTGAAGTTAGTGAGCCAAATGGAGTTGTTCTCCCACAAGAACCACTCGGCTTATCCTTCTTCAATATGCCCTTCACCAACATGCAGTGTTTCCTTGATTGAATTAGCTCTCACACCAATATTTGCGTCTAGAGCCTTTGCATTGAGGGCTATCTGAAAACGGCTGTGGCGCTGAAGTTGCCTGTGAATGTGGAGTTGGTGGCATGTGAAACCCGCATGTGGAGCATTGGTTTGTGTGGGATGCTCTACCAGGTTCATTCCTAGATAATGCCCTCAATGGGCACTAAGCATAGAGTGTGAAAACTGAGGTTCCTTGAGAGCTGCTTGGAAGCCTGATGGTGTGTGAAGTTAGTGAGCCAAATGGAGTTGTTCTCCCACAAGAAACCACTCGGCTGATCCTTCTTCAATATGCCCTTCACCAACATGCAGTGTTTGCTTGATTGAATTAGCTCTCACACCAATATTTTGCGTCTAGAGCCTTTGCATTGAGGGCTATCTGAAAACGGGCTGTGGCGCTGAAGTTGCCTGAGAATGTGGAGTTGGTGGCATGTGAAACCCGCATGTGGAGCATTGGTTTGTGTGGGATGCTCACCAAGCTTCATTTCAGTCCTAGGCACTCAAAGGGGCACTAAGCATAGAGTGTGAAAAACTGAGGTTCCTTGAGAGCTGCTTGGAAACCTGATGGTGTGTGAAGTTAGTGAGCCAAATGGAGTTGTTCTCCCACAAGAAACCACTCGGCTGATCCTTCTTCAATATGCCCTTCACCAACATGCAGTGTTTCCTTGATTGGATTAGTTCTCACACCAATATTTTGCGTCTAGAGCCTTTGCATTGAGGGCTATCTGAAAATGACTTTGGCGCTGAAGTTGTCTGTGAATGTGGAGTTGGTGGCATGTGAAACACGCATGTGGAGCATTGGTTTGTGTGGGATGCTCACCAAGCTTCATTTCAGTCCTAGGCACTCAAAGGGCACTAAGCATAGAGTGTGAAAACTGAGTTTCCTTGAGAGCTGCTTGGAAGCCTGATGGTGTGTGAAGTTAGTGAGCCAAATGGAGTTATTCTCCCACAAGAACCACTCGGCTGATCCTTCTTCAATATGCCCTTCACCAACATGCAGTGTTTCCTTGATTGAATTAGCTCTCACACCAATATTTGCGTCTAGAGCCTTTGCATTGAGGGCTATCTGAAAACGGCTGTGGCGCTGAAGTTGCCTGAGAATGTGTTGTTGGTGGCATGTGAAACCCGCATGTGGAGCATTCGTTGTGTGGGATTGCTCTACCAGGTTCATTCCTAGATAATGCCCCTCAAAGGGCACTAAGCATAGAGTGTGAAAACTGAGTTTTCCTTGAGAGCTGCTTGGAAGCCTGATGGTGTGTGAAGTTAGTGAGCCAAATGGAGTTGTTCTCCCCACAAGTACCACTCGGCTGATCCTTCTTCAATATGCCCTTCACCAACATGCAGTGTTTCCTTGATTGAATTAGCTCTCACACCAATATTTGCGTCTAGAGCCTTTGCATTGAGGGGCTATCTGAATACGGCTGTGGCGCTGAAGTTGCCTGAGAATGTGGAGTTGGTGGCATGTGAAACCCGCATGTGGAGCATTCGTTTGTGTGGGATGCTCACCAAGCTTCATTTCAGTCCTAAGCACTCAAAGGGCACTAAGCATAGAGTGTGAAAACTGAGTTTCCTTGAGAGCTGCTTGGAAGCCTGATGGTGTGTGAAGTTAGTGAGCCAAATGGAGTTGTTCTCCCCACAAGAACCACTCGGCTGATCCTTCTTCAATATGTCCTTCACTAACATGCAGTGTTTCCTTGATTGAATTAGCTCTCACACCAATATTTGCGTCTAGCGCCTTTGCATTGAGGGCTATCTGAAAACGGCTGTGGCGCTGAAGTTGCCTGAGAATGTGGAGTTGGTGGCATGTGAAACCCGCATGTGGAGCATTCGTTTGTGTGGGATGCTCACCAAGCTTTCATTTCTGTCCTAGGCACTCAAAGGGCACTAAGCATAGAGTGTGAAAACTGAGTTTTCCTTGAGAGCTGCTTGGAAGCCTGATGGTGTGTGAAGTTAGTGAGCCAAATGGAGTTGTTCTCCCACAAGTACCACTCGGCTGATCCTTCTTCAATATGCCCTTCACCAACATGCAGTGTTTCCTTGATTGAATTAGCTCTCACACCAATATTTGCGTCTAGAGCCTTTGCATTGAGGGCTATCTGAAAACAGCTGTGGCGCTGAAGTTGCCTGAGAATGTGGAGTTGGTGGCATGTGAAACCCGCATGTGGAGCATTCGTTTGTGTGGGATGCTCTACCAGGATCATTCCTAGATAATGCCCCTCAAAGGGCACTAAGCATAGAGTGTGAAAACTGAGTTTTCTTGAGAGCTGCTTGGAAGCCTGATGGTGTGTGAAGTTAGTGAGCCAAATGGAGTTGTTCTCCCACAAGTACCACTCGGCTGATCCTTCTTCAATATGCCCTTCACCAACATGCAGTGTTTCCTTGATTGAATTAGCTCTCACACCAATATTTGCGTCTAGAGCCTTTGCATTGAGGGCTATCTGAATACGGCTGTGGCGCTGAAGTTGCCTGAGAATGTGGAGTTCGTGGCATGTGAAACCCGCATGTGGAGCATTCGTTTGTGTGGGATGCTCACCAAGCTTCATTTCAGTCCTAGGCACTCAAAGGGCACTAAGCATAGAGTGTGAAAACTGAGTTTCCTTGAGAGCTGCTTGGAAGCCTGATGGTGTGTGAAGTTAGTGAGCCAAATGGAGTTGTTCTCCCACAAGAACCACTCGGCTGATCCTTCTTCAATATGTCCTTCACTAACATGCAGTGTTTCCTTGATTGAATTAGCTCTCACAACCAATATTTGCGTCTAGCGCCTTTGCATTGAGGGCTATCTGAAAACGGCTGTGGCGCTGAAGTTGCCTGAGAATGTGTTGTTGGTGGGCATGTGAAACCCGCATGTGGAGCATTCGTTTGTGTGGGATGCTCACCAAGCTTCATTTCTGTCCTAGGCACTCAAAGGGGCACTAAGCATAGAGTGTGAAAACTGAGTTTTCCTTGAGAGCTGCTTTGGAAGCCTGATGGTGTGTGAAGTTAGTGAGCCAAATGGAGTTGTTCTCCCACAAGAACCACTCGGCTGATCCTTCTTCAATATGCCCTTCACCAACATGCAGTGTTTCCTTGATTGAATTAGCTCTCACACCAATATTTGCGTCTAGCGCCTTTTGCATTGAGGGCTATCTGAAAACGGCTGTGGCGCTGAAGTTGCCTGAGAATGTGTTGTTGGTGGCATGTGAAAACCCGCATGTGGAGCATTTCGTTGTGTGGGATGCTCTACCAGGTTCATTCCTAGATAATGCCCTCAAAGGGCACTAAGCATAGAGTGTGAAAACTGAGTTTCCTTGAGAGCTGCTTGGAAGCCTGATGGTGTGTGAAGTTTAGTGAGCCAAATGGAGTTGTTCTCCCACAAGTACCACTCGGCTGATCCTTCTTCAATATGCCCTTCACCAACATGCAGTGTTTCCTTGATTGAATTAGCTCTCACACCAATATTTGCGTCTAGACCCTTTGCATTGAGGGCTATCTGAATACGGCTGTGGCGCTGAAGTTGCCTGAGAATGTGGAGTTGGTGGCATGTGAAACCCGCATGTGGAGCATTCGTTTGTGTGGGATGCTCACCAAGCTTCATTTCAGTCCTAGGCACTCAAAGGGCACTAAGCATAGAGTGTGAAAACTGAGTTTCCTTGAGAGCTGCTTGGAAGCCTGATGGTGTGTGAAGTTAGTGAGCCAAATGGAGTTGTTCTCCCACAAGTACCACTCGGCTGATCCTTCTTCAATATGCCCTTCACCAACATGCAGTGTTTCCTTGATTGAATTAGCTCTCACACCAATATTTGCGTCTAGAGCCTTTGCATTGAGGGCTATCTGAATACGGCTGTGGCGCTGAAGTTGCCTGAGAATGTGGAGTTCGTGGCATGTGAAAACCCGCATGTGGAGCATTCGTTTGTGTGGGGATGCTCACCAAGCTTCATTTCAGTCCTAGGGCACTCAAAGGGCACTAAGCATAGAGTGTGAAAAACTGAGTTTCCTTGAGAGCTGCTTGGAAGCCTGATGGTGTGTGAAGTTAGTGAGCCAAATGGAGTTGTTCTCCCACAAGAACCACTCGGCTGATCCTTCTTCAATATGTCCTTCACTAACATGCAGTGTTTTCCTTGATTGAATTAGCTCTCACACCAATATTTGCGTCTAGCGCCTTTGCATTGAGGGCTATCTGAAAACGGCTGTGGCGCTGAAGTTGCCTGAGAATGTGTTGTTGGGTGGCATGTGAAACCCGCATGTGGAGCATTCGTTTGTGTGGGATGCTCACCAAGCTTCATTTCTGTCCTAGGCACTCAAAGGGCACTAAGCATAGAGTGTGAAAAACTGAGTTTCCTTGAGAGCTGCTTGGAAGCCTGATGGTGTGTGAAGTTAGTGAGCCAAATGGAGTTGTTCTCCCACAAGAACCACTCGGCTGATCCTTCTTCAATATGCCCTTCACCAACATGCAGTGTTTCCTTGATTGAATTAGCTCTCACACCAATATTTGCGTCTAGCGCCTTTGCATTGAGGGCTATCTGAAAAACGGCTGTGGCGCTGAAGTTGCCTGAGAATGTGTTGTTGGTGGCATGTGAAACCCGCATGTGGAGCATTCGTTGTGTGGGGATGCTCTACCAGGTTCATTCCTAGATAATGCCCTCAAAGGGCACTAAGCATAGAGTGTGAAAACTGAGTTTCCTTGAGAGCTGCTTGGAAGCCTGATGGTGTGTGAAGTTAGTGAGCCAAATGGAGTTGTTCTCCCCACAAGTACCACTCGGCTGATCCTTCTTCAATATGCCCTTCACCAACATGCAGTGTTTCCTTGATTGAATTAGCTCTCACACCAATATTTGCGTCTAGAGCCTTTGCATTGAGGGCTATCTGAATACGGCTGTGGCGCTGAAGTTGCCTGAGAATGTGGAGTTGGTGGCATGTGAAAACCCGCATGTGGAGCATTCGTTTGTGTGGGGATGCTCACCAAGCTTCATTTCAGTCCTAGGCACTCAAAGGGCACTAAGCATAGAGTGTGAAAACTGAGTTTCCTTGAGAGCTGCTTGGAAGCCTGATGGTGTGTGAAGTTAGTGAGCCAAATGGAGTTGTTTCTCCCACAAGTACCACTCGGCTGATCCTTCTTCAATATGCCCTTCCACCAACATGCAGTGTTTTCCTTGATTGAATTAGCTCTCACACCAATATTTGCGTCTAGAGCCTTTGCATTGAGGGCTATCTGAAAACAGCTGTGGCGCTGAAGTTGCCTGAGAATGTGGAGTTGGTGGCATGTGAAACCCGCATGTGGAGCATTCGTTTGTGTGGGATGCTCTACCAGGATCATTCCTAGATAATGCCCTCAAAGGGCACTAAGCATAGAGTGTGAAAACTGAGTTTCCTTGCGAGCTGCTTGGAAGCCTGATGGTGTGTGAAGTTAGTGAGCCAAATGGAGTTGTTCTCCCACAAGAAACCACTCGGCTGATCCTTCTTCAATATGCCCTTCACCAACATGCAGTGTTTCCTTGATTGAATTAGCTCTCACACCAATATTTGCGTCTAGAGCCTTTGCATTGAGGGCTATCTGAAAACGGCTGTGGGCGCTGAAGTTGCCTGAGAATGTGGAGTTGGTAGCATGTGAAACCCGCATGTGGAGCATTCGTTTGTGTGGGGATGCTCTACCAGCTTCATTTCAGTCTAGGCACTCAAAGGGCACTAAGCATAGAGTGTGAAAACTGAGTTTCCTTGAGAGCTGCTTGGAAGCCTGATGGTGTGTGAAGTTAGTGAGCCAAATGGAGTTGTTCTCCCACAAGAAACCACTCGGCTGATCCTTCTTCAATATGCCCTTCACCAACATGCAGTGTTTGCTTGATTGAATTAGCTCTCACACCAATATTTGCGTCTAGAGCCTTTGCATTGAGGGCTATCTGAAAATGGCTGTGGTGCTGAAGTTGCCTGTGAATGTGGAGTTGGTGGCATGTGAAACCCGCATGTGGAGCATTCGTTTGTGTGGGATGCTCTACCAGGTTTCATTCCTAGATAATGCCCTCAAAGGGCACTAAGCATAGAGTGTGAAAAACTGAGTTTCCTTGAGAGCTGCTTGGAAGCCTGATGGTATGTGAAGTTAGTGAGCCAAATGGAGTTGTTCTCCCACAAGTACCACTCGGCTGATCCTTCTTCAATATGCCCTTCACCAACATGCAGTGTTTCCTTGATTGAATTAGCTCTCACACCAATATTTGCGTCTAGAGCCTTTGCATTGAGGGCTATCTGAAAACGGCTGTGGCGCTGAAGTTGCCTGAGGAATGTGGAGTTGGTGGCATGTGAAACCCGCATGTGGAGCATTGGTTTTGTGTGGGATGCTCACCAAGCTTCATTTCAGTCCTAGGCACTCAAAGGGCACTAAGCATAGAGTGTGAAAAACTGAGTTTCCTTGAGAAGCTGCTTGGAAAACCTGATGGTGTGTGAAGTTAGTGAGCCAAATGGAGTTGTTCTCCCACAAGAACCACTCGGCTGATCCTTCTTCAATATGCCCTTCACCAACATGCAGTGTTTCCTTGATTGAATTAGCTCTCACACCAATATTTGCGTCTAGAGCCTTTGCATTGAGGGCTATCTGAAAACGGCTGTGGCGCTGAAGTTGCCTGTGAATGTGGCGTTGGTGGCATGTGAAACCCGCATGTGGAGCATTGGTTTGTGTGGGATGCTCACCAAGCTTCATTTCAGTCCTAGGCTCTTAAAGGGCACTAAGCATAGAGTGTGAAAACTGAGTTTCCTTGAGAGCTGCTTAGAAGCCTGATGGTGTGTGAAGTTAGTGAGCCAAATGGAGTTGTTCTCATACAAGAACCACTCGGCTTATCCTTCTTCAATATGCCCTTCACCAACATGCTGTGTTTCCTTGATTGAATTAGCTCTCACACCAATATTTGCGTCTAGCGCCTTTGCATTGAGGGCTATCTGAAAACGGCTGTGGCGCTGAAGTTGCCTGAGAATGTGGAGTTGGTGGCATGTGAAACCCGCATGTGCAGCATTCGTTTGTGTGGGATGCTCTACCAGGTTCATTCCTAGATAATGCCCTCAAAGGGCACTAAGCATAGAGTGTGAAAACTGAGTTTCCTTGAGAGCTGCTTGGAAGCCTGATGGTGTGTGAAGTTAGTGAGCCAAATGGAGTTGTTCTCCCACAAGAACCACTCGGCTGATCCTTCTTCAATATGCCCTTCACCAACATGCAGTGTTTGCTTGATTGAATTAGCTCTCACACCAATATTTGCGTCTAGAACCTTTGCATTGAGGGCTATCTGAAAACGGCTGTGGCGCTGAAGTTGCCTGAGAATGTGGAGTTGGTGGCATGTGAAACCCGCATGTGGAGCATTGGTTTGTGTGGGATGCTCTCCAAGCTTCATTTCAGTCCTAGGCACTCAAAGGGCACTAAGCATAGAGTGTGAAAACTGAGGTTCCTTGAGAGTTGCTTGGAAACCTGATGGTGTGTGAAGTTAGTGAGCCAAATGGAGTTGTTCTCCCACAAGAACCACTCGGCTGATCCTTCTTCAATATGCCCTTCACCAACATGCAGTGTTTCCTTGATTGAATTAGCTCTCACACCAATATTTGCGTCTAGAGCCTTTGCATTGAGGGCTATCTGAAAACGGCTGTGGCGCTGAAGTTGCCTGTGAATGTGGAGTTGGTGGCATGTGAAACCCGCATGTGGAGCATTCGTTTGTGTGGGATGCTCACCAAGCTTCATTTCAGTCCTAGGCACTCAAAGGGCACTAAGCATAGATTGTGAAAACTGAGTTTCCTTGAGAGCTGCTTGGAAGCCTGATGGTGTGTGAAGTTAGTGAGCCAAATGGAGTTGTTCTCCCACAAGAACCACTCGGCTGATCCTTCTTCAATATGCCCTTCACCAACATGCAGTGTTTCCTTGATTGAATTAGCTCTCACACCAATATTTGCGTCTAGCGCCTTTGCATTGAGGGCTATCTGAAAACGGCTGTGGCGCTGAAGTTGCCTGAGAATGTGTTGTTGGTGGCATGTGAAACCCGCATGTGGAGCATTCGTTGTGTGGGATGCTCTACCAGGTTCATTCCTAGATAATGCCCTCAAAGGGCACTAAGCATAGAGTGTGAAAACTGAGTTTCCTTGAGAGCTGCTTGGAAGCCTGATGGTGTGTGAAGTTTAGTGAGCCAAATGGAGTTGTTCTCCCACAAGTACCACTCGGCTGATCCTTCTTCAATATGTCCTTCACTAACATGCAGTGTTTCCTTGATTGAATTAGCTCTCACACCAATATTTGCGTCTAGCGCCTTTGCATTGAGGGCTATCTGAAAACGGCTGTGGCGCTGAAGTTGCCTGAGAATGTGTTGTTGGTGGCATGTGAAACCCGCATGTGGAGCATTCGTTTGTGTGGGATGCTCACCAAGCTTCATTTCAGTCTAGGCACTCAAAGGGCACTAAGCATAGAGTGTGAAAACTGAGTTTCCTTGAGAGCTGCTTGGAAGCCTGATGGTGTGTGAAGTTAGTGAGCCAAATGGAGTTGTTCTCCCACAAGAACCACTCTGCTGATCCTTCTTCAATATGAACTTCACCAACATGCAGTGTTTCCTTGATTGAATTAGCTCTCACACCAATATTTGCGTCTAGAGCCTTTGCATTGAGGGCTATCTGAAAACGGCTGTGGCGCTGAAGTTGCCTGAGAATGTGGAGTTGGTGGCATGTGAAACCCGCATGTGGAGCATTCGTTTGTGTGGGATGCTCTACCAGGATCATTCCTAGATAATGCCCTCAAAGGGCACTAAGCATAGAGTGTGAAAACAGAGTTTTCTTGAGAGCTGCTTGGAAGCCTGATGGTGTGTGAAGTTAGTGAGCCAAATGGAGTTGTTCTCCCACAAGAACCACTCGGCTGATCATTCTTCAATATGCCCTTCACCAACATGCAGTGTTTCCTTGATTGAATTAGCTCTCACACCAATATTTGCGTCTAGAGCCTTTGCATTGAGGGCTATCTGAAAACGGCTGTGGCGCTGAAGTTGCCTGAGAATGTGGAGTTGGTGGCATGTGAAACCCGCATGTGGAGCATTGGTTTGTGTGGGATGCTCACCAAGCTTCCTTTCAGTCCTAGGCTCTTAAAGGGCACTAAGCATAGAGTGTGAAAACTGAGTTTCCTTGAGAGCTGCTTGGAAGCCTGATGGTGTGTGAAGTTAGTGAGCCAAATGGAGTTGTTCTCCCACAAGAACCACTCGGCTGATCCTTCTTCAATATGCCCTTCACCAACATGCAGTGTTTCCTTGATTGAATTAGCTCTCACACCAATATTTGCGTCTAGCGCCTTTGCATTGAGGGCTATCTGAAAACGGCTGTGGCGCTGAAGTTGCCTGAGAATGTGTTGTTGGTGGCATGTGAAACCCGCATGTGGAGCATTCGTTGTGTGGGATGCTCTACCAGGTTCATTCCTAGATAATGCCCTCAAAGGGCACTAAGCATAGAGTGTGAAAACTGAGTTTCCTTGAGAGCTGCTTGGAAGCCTGATGGTGTGTGAAGTTAGTGAGCCAAATGGAGTTGTTCTCCCACAAGTACCACTCGGCTGATCCTTCTTCAATATGCCCTTCACCAACATGCAGTGTTTGCTTGATTGAATTAGCTCTCACACCAATATTTGCGTCTAGAGCCTTTGCATTGAGGGCTATCTGAATACGGCTGTGTCGCTGAAGTTGCCTGAGAATGTGGAGTTGGTGGCATGTGAAACCCGCATGTGGAGCATTCGTTTGTGTGGGATGCTCACCAAGCTTCATTTCAGTCTAGGCACTCAAAGGGCACTAAGCATAGAGTGTGAAAACTGAGTTTCCTTGAGAGCTGCTTGGAAGCCTGATGGTGTGTGAAGTTAGTGAGCCAAATGGAGTTGTTCTCCCACAAGAACCACTCGGCTGATCCTTCTTCAATATGAACTTCACCAACATGCAGTGTTTCCTTGATTGAATTAGCTCTCACACCAATATTTGCGTCTAGAGCCTTTGCATTGAGGGCTATCTGAAAACGGCTGTGGCGCTGAAGTTGCCTGAGAATGTGGAGTTGGTGGCATGTGAAACCCGCATGAGGAGCATTCGTTTGTGTGGGATGCTCTACCAGGATCATTCCTAGATAATGCCCTCAAAGGGCACTAAGCATAGAGTGTGAAAACAGAGTTTTCTTGAGAGCTGCTTAGAAGCCTGATGGTGTGTGAAGTTAGTGAGCCAAATGGAGTTGTTCTCCCACAAGTACCACTCGGCTGATCCTTCTTCAATATGCCCTTCACCAACATGCAGTGTTTCCTTGATTGAATTAGCTCTCACACCAATATTTGCGTCTAGAGCCTTTGCATTGAGGGCTATCTGAAAACGGCTGTGGCGCTGAAGTTGCCTGTGAATGTGGAGTTGGTGGCATGTGAAACCCGCATGTGGAGCATTGGTTTTTGTGGGATGCTCACCAAGCTTCATTTCAGTCTAGGCACTCAAAGGGCACTAAGCATAGAGTGTGAAAACTGAGTTTCCTTGAGAGCTGCTTGGAAGCCTGATGGTGTGTGAAGTTAGTGAGCCAAATGGAGTTGTTCTCCCACAAGAACCACTCGGCTGATCCTTCTGCAATATGCCCTTCACCAACATGCAGTGTTTCCTTGATTGAATTAGCTCTCACACCAATATTTGCATCTAGAGCCTTTGCATTGAGGGCTATTTGAAAACGGCTGTGGCGCTGATGTTGCCTGTGAATGTGGAGTTGGTGGCATGTGAAACCCGCATGTGGAGCATTGGTTTGTGTGGGATGCTCACCAAGCTTCCTTTCAGTCCTAGGCACTCAAAGGGCACTAAGCATAGAGTGTGAAAACTGAGTTTCCTTGAGAGCTGCTTGGAAGCCTGATGGTGTGTGAAGTTAGTGAGCCAAATGGAGTTGTTCTCCCACAAGAACCACTCGGCTGATCCTTCTTCAATATGCCCTTCACCAACATGCAGTGTTTCCTTGATTGAATTAGCTCTCACACCAATATTTGCGTCTAGCGCCTTTGCATTGAGGGCTATCTGAAAACGGCTGTGGCGCTGAAGTTGCCTGAGAATGTGTTGTTGGTGGCATGTGAAACCCGCATGTGGAGCATTCGTTGTGTGGGATGCTCTACCAGGTTCATTCCTAGATAATGCCCTCAAAGGGCACTAAGCATAGAGTGTGAAAACTGAGTTTCCTTGAGAGCTGCTTGGAAGCCTGATGGTGTGTGAAGTTAGTGAGCCAAATGGAGTTGTTCTCCCACAAGTACCACTCGGCTGATCCTTCTTCAATATGCCCTTCACCAACATGCAGTGTTTCCTTGATTGAATTAGCTCTCACACCAATATTTGCGTCTAGAGCCTTTGCATTGAGGGCTATCTGAAAACGGCTGTGGCGCTGAAGTTGCCTGAGAATGTGGAGTTGGTGGCATGTGAAACCCGCATGTGGAGCATTCGTTTGTGTGGGATGCTCACCAAGCTTCATTTCAGTCTAGGCACTCAAAGGGCACTAAGCATAGAGTGTGAAAACTGAGTTTCCTTGAGAGCTGCTTGGAAGCCTGATGGTGTGTGAAGTTAGTGAGCCAAATGGAGTTGTTCTCCCACAAGAACCACTCGGCTGATCCTTCTTCAATATGAACTTCACCAACATGCAGTGTTTCCTTGATTGAATTAGCTCTCACACCAATATTTGCGTCTAGAGCCTTTGCATTGAGGGCTATCTGAATACGGCTGTGGCGCTGAAGTTGCCTGAGAATGTGGAGTTGGTGGCATGTGAAACCCGCATGTGGAGCATTCGTTTGTGTGGGATGCTCTACCAGGATCATTCCTAGATAATGCCCTCAAAGGGCACTAAGCATAGAGTGTGAAAACAGAGTTTTCTTGAGAGCTGCTTGGAAGCCTGATGGTGTGTGAAGTTAGTGAGCCAAATGGAGTTGTTCTCCCACAAGAACCACTCGGCTGATCATTCTTCAATATGCCCTTCACCAACATGCAGTGTTTCCTTGATTGAATTAGCTCTCACACCAATATTTGCGTCTAGAGCCTTTGCATTGAGGGCTATCTGAAAACGGCTGTGGCGCTGAAGTTGCCTGAGAATGTGGAGTTGGTGGCATGTGAAACCCGCATGTGGAGCATTCGTTTGTGTGGGATGCTCTACCAGCTTCATTTCAGTCTAGGCACTCAAAGGGCACTAAGCATAGAGTGTGAAAACTGAGTTTCCTTGAGAGCTGCTTGGAAGCCTGATGGTGTGTGAAGTTAGTGAGCCAAATGGAGTTGTTCTCCCACAAGAACCACTCGGCTGATCCTTCTTCAATATGCCCTTCACCAACATGCAGTGTTTCCTTGATTGAATTAGCTCTCACACCAATATTTGCGTCTAGAGCCTTTGCATTGAGGGCTATCTGATAACGGCTGTGGCGCTGAAGTTGCCTGAGAATGTGGAGTTGGTGGCATGTGAAACCCGCATGTGGAGCATTCGTTTGTGTGGGATGCTCTACCAGGTCATTCCTAGATAATGCCCTCAAAGGGCACTAAGCATAGAGTGTGAAAACTGAGTTTCCTTGAGAGCTGCTTGGAAGCCTGATGGTGTGTGAAGTTAGTGAGCCAAATGGAGTTGTTCTCCCACAAGAACCACTCGGCTGATCCTTCTTCAATATGCCCTTCACCAACATGCAGTGTTTCCTTGATTGAATTAGCTCTCACACCAATATTTGCGTCTAGAGCCTTTGCATTGAGGGCTATCTGAAAACGGCTGTGGCGCTGAAGTTGCCTGTGAATGTGGAGTTGGTGGCATGTGAAACCCGCATGTGGAGCATTGGTTTGTGTGGGATGCTCACCAAACTTCATTTCAGTCTAGGCACTCAAAGGGCACTAAGCATAGAGTGTGAAAACTGAGTTTCCTTGAGAGCTGCTTGGAAGCCTGATGGTGTGTGAAGTTAGTGAGCCAAATGGAGTTGTTCTCCCACAAGAACCACTCGGCTGATCCTTCTTCAATATGCCCTTCACCAACATGCAGTGTTTCCTTGATTGAATTAGCTCTCACACCAATATTTGCGTCTAGAGCCTTTGCATTGAGGGCTATCTGAAAACGGCTGTGGCGCTGAAGTTGCCTGAGAATGTGGAGTTGGTGGCATGTGAAACCCGCATGTGGAGCATTCGTTTGTGTGGGATGCTCTACCAGGTTCATTCCTAGATAATGCCCTCAAAGGACACTAAGCATAGAGTGTGAAAACTGAGTTTCCTTGAGAGCTGCTTGGAAGCCTGATGGTGTGTGAAGTTAGTGAGCCAAATGGAGTTGTTCTCCTACAAGAACCACTCGGCTGATCCTTCTTCAATATGCCCTTCACCAACATGCAGTGTTTGCTTGATTGAATTAGCTCTCACACCAATATTTGCGTCTAGAGCCTTTGCATTGAGGGCTATCTGAAAACGGCTGTGGCGCTGAAGTTGCCTGAGAATGTGGAGTTGGTGGCATGTGAAACCCGCATGTGGAGCATTCATTTGTGTGATGCTTGATCAGGTTCATTCCTAGATAATGCACTCAAAGGGCACTAAGCATAGAGTGTGAAAACTGAGTTTCCTTGAGAGCTGCTTGGAAGCCTGATGGTGTGTGAAGTTAGTGAGCCAAATGGAGTTGTTCTCCCACAAGAACCACTCGGCTGATCCTTCTTCAATATGCCCTTCACCAACATGCAGTGTTTCCTTGATTGAATTAGCTCTCACACCAATATTTGCGTCTAGAGCCTTTGCATTGAGGGCTATCTGAAAACGGCTGTGGCGCTGAAGGTGCCTGTGAATGTGGAGTTGGTGGCATGTGAAACCCGCATGTGGAGCATTCGTTTGTGTGGGATGCTCTACCAGGTTCATTCCGAGATAATTCCCTCAAAGGGCACTAAGCATAGAGTGTGAAAACTGAGTTTCCTTGAGAGCTGCTTGGAAGCCTGATGGTGTGTGAAGTTAGTGAGCCAAATGGAGTTGTTCTCCCACAAGTACCACTCGGCTGATCCTTCTTCAATATGCCCTTCACCAACATGCAGTGTTTCCTTGATTGAATTAGCTCTCACACCAATATTTGCGTCTAGAGCCTTTGCATTGAGGGCTATCTGAATACGGCTGTGTCGCTGAAGTTGCCTGAGAATGTGGAGTTGGTGGCATGTGAAACCCGCATGTGGAGCATTCGTTTGTGTGGGATGCTCACCAAGCTTCATTTCAGTCTAGGCACTCAAAGGGCACTAAGCATAGAGTGTGAAAACTGAGTTTCCTTGAGAGCTGCTTGGAAGCCTGATGGTGTGTGAAGTTAGTGAGCCAAATGGAGTTGTTCTCCCACAAGAACCACTCGGCTGATCCTTCTTCAATATGAACTTCACCAACATGCAGTGTTTCCTTGATTGAATTAGCTCTCACACCAATATTTGCGTCTAGAGCCTTTGCATTGAGGGCTATCTGAAAACGGCTGTGGCGCTGAAGTTGCCTGAGAATGTGGAGTTGGTGGCATGTGAAACCCGCATGAGGAGCATTCGTTTGTGTGGGATGCTCTACCAGGATCATTCCTAGATAATGCCCTCAAAGGGCACTAAGCATAGAGTGTGAAAACAGAGTTTTCTTGAGAGCTGCTTAGAAGCCTGATGGTGTGTGAAGTTAGTGAGCCAAATGGAGTTGTTCTCCCACAAGTACCACTCGGCTGATCCTTCTTCAATATGCCCTTCACCAACATGCAGTGTTTCCTTGATTGAATTAGCTCTCACACCAATATTTGCGTCTAGAGCCTTTGCATTGAGGGCTATCTGAAAACGGCTGTGGCGCTGAAGTTGCCTGTGAATGTGGAGTTGGTGGCATGTGAAACCCGCATGTGGAGCATTGGTTTTTGTGGGATGCTCACCAAGCTTCATTTCAGTCTAGGCACTCAAAGGGCACTAAGCATAGAGTGTGAAAACTGAGTTTCCTTGAGAGCTGCTTGGAAGCCTGATGGTGTGTGAAGTTAGTGAGCCAAATGGAGTTGTTCTCCCACAAGAACCACTCGGCTGATCCTTCTGCAATATGCCCTTCACCAACATGCAGTGTTTCCTTGATTGAATTAGCTCTCACACCAATATTTGCATCTAGAGCCTTTGCATTGAGGGCTATTTGAAAACGGCTGTGGCGCTGATGTTGCCTGTGAATGTGGAGTTGGTGGCATGTGAAACCCGCATGTGGAGCATTGGTTTGTGTGGGATGCTCACCAAGCTTCCTTTCAGTCCTAGGCACTCAAAGGGCACTAAGCATAGAGTGTGAAAACTGAGTTTCCTTGAGAGCTGCTTGGAAGCCTGATGGTGTGTGAAGTTAGTGAGCCAAATGGAGTTGTTCTCCCACAAGAACCACTCGGCTGATCCTTCTTCAATATGCCCTTCACCAACATGCAGTGTTTCCTTGATTGAATTAGCTCTCACACCAATATTTGCGTCTAGCGCCTTTGCATTGAGGGCTATCTGAAAACGGCTGTGGCGCTGAAGTTGCCTGAGAATGTGTTGTTGGTGGCATGTGAAACCCGCATGTGGAGCATTCGTTGTGTGGGATGCTCTACCAGGTTCATTCCTAGATAATGCCCTCAAAGGGCACTAAGCATAGAGTGTGAAAACTGAGTTTCCTTGAGAGCTGCTTGGAAGCCTGATGGTGTGTGAAGTTAGTGAGCCAAATGGAGTTGTTCTCCCACAAGTACCACTCGGCTGATCCTTCTTCAATATGCCCTTCACCAACATGCAGTGTTTCCTTGATTGAATTAGCTCTCACACCAATATTTGCGTCTAGAGCCTTTGCATTGAGGGCTATCTGAAAACGGCTGTGGCGCTGAAGTTGCCTGAGAATGTGGAGTTGGTGGCATGTGAAACCCGCATGTGGAGCATTCGTTTGTGTGGGATGCTCACCAAGCTTCATTTCAGTCTAGGCACTCAAAGGGCACTAAGCATAGAGTGTGAAAACTGAGTTTCCTTGAGAGCTGCTTGGAAGCCTGATGGTGTGTGAAGTTAGTGAGCCAAATGGAGTTGTTCTCCCACAAGAACCACTCGGCTGATCCTTCTTCAATATGAACTTCACCAACATGCAGTGTTTCCTTGATTGAATTAGCTCTCACACCAATATTTGCGTCTAGAGCCTTTGCATTGAGGGCTATCTGAATACGGCTGTGGCGCTGAAGTTGCCTGAGAATGTGGAGTTGGTGGCATGTGAAACCCGCATGTGGAGCATTCGTTTGTGTGGGATGCTCTACCAGGATCATTCCTAGATAATGCCCTCAAAGGGCACTAAGCATAGAGTGTGAAAACAGAGTTTTCTTGAGAGCTGCTTGGAAGCCTGATGGTGTGTGAAGTTAGTGAGCCAAATGGAGTTGTTCTCCCACAAGAACCACTCGGCTGATCATTCTTCAATATGCCCTTCACCAACATGCAGTGTTTCCTTGATTGAATTAGCTCTCACACCAATATTTGCGTCTAGAGCCTTTGCATTGAGGGCTATCTGAAAACGGCTGTGGCGCTGAAGTTGCCTGAGAATGTGGAGTTGGTGGCATGTGAAACCCGCATGTGGAGCATTCGTTTGTGTGGGATGCTCTACCAGCTTCATTTCAGTCTAGGCACTCAAAGGGCACTAAGCATAGAGTGTGAAAACTGAGTTTCCTTGAGAGCTGCTTGGAAGCCTGATGGTGTGTGAAGTTAGTGAGCCAAATGGAGTTGTTCTCCCACAAGAACCACTCGGCTGATCCTTCTTCAATATGCCCTTCACCAACATGCAGTGTTTCCTTGATTGAATTAGCTCTCACACCAATATTTGCGTCTAGAGCCTTTGCATTGAGGGCTATCTGATAACGGCTGTGGCGCTGAAGTTGCCTGAGAATGTGGAGTTGGTGGCATGTGAAACCCGCATGTGGAGCATTCGTTTGTGTGGGATGCTCTACCAGGTCATTCCTAGATAATGCCCTCAAAGGGCACTAAGCATAGAGTGTGAAAACTGAGTTTCCTTGAGAGCTGCTTGGAAGCCTGATGGTGTGTGAAGTTAGTGAGCCAAATGGAGTTGTTCTCCCACAAGAACCACTCGGCTGATCCTTCTTCAATATGCCCTTCACCAACATGCAGTGTTTCCTTGATTGAATTAGCTCTCACACCAATATTTGCGTCTAGAGCCTTTGCATTGAGGGCTATCTGAAAACGGCTGTGGCGCTGAAGTTGCCTGAGAATGTGGAGTTGGTGGCATGTGAAACCCGCATGTGGAGCATTGGTTTGTGTGGGATGCTCACCAAACTTCATTTCAGTCTAGGCACTCAAAGGGCACTAAGCATAGAGTGTGAAAACTGAGTTTCCTTGAGAGCTGCTTGGAAGCCTGATGGTGTGTGAAGTTAGTGAGCCAAATGGAGTTGTTCTCCCACAAGTACCACTCGGCTGATCCTTCTTCAATATGCCCTTCACCAACATGCAGTGTTTCCTTGATTGAATTAGCTCTCACACCAATATTTGCGTCTAGAGCCTTTGCATTGAGGGCTATCTGAAAACGGCTGTGGCGCTGAAGTTGCCTGAGAATGTGGAGTTGGTGGCATGTGAAACCCGCATGTGGAGCATTCGTTTGTGTGGGATGCTCTACCAGGTTCATTCCTAGATAATGCCCTCAAAGGACACTAAGCATAGAGTGTGAAAACTGAGTTTCCTTGAGAGCTGCTTGGAAGCCTGATGGTGTGTGAAGTTAGTGAGCCAAATGGAGTTGTTCTCCTACAAGAACCACTCGGCTGATCCTTCTTCAATATGCCCTTCACCAACATGCAGTGTTTCCTTGATTGAATTAGCTCTCACACCAATATTTGCGTCTAGAGCCTTTGCATTGAGGGCTATCTGAAAACGGCTGTGGCGCTGAAGTTGCCTGAGAATGTGGAGTTGGTGGCATGTGAAACCCGCATGTGGAGCATTCATTTGTGTGATGCTTGATCAGGTTCATTCCTAGATAATGCACTCAAAGGGCACTAAGCATAGAGTGTGAAAACTGAGTTTCCTTGAGAGCTGCTTGGAAGCCTGATGGTGTGTGAAGTTAGTGAGCCAAATGGAGTTGTTCTCCCACAAGAACCACTCGGCTGATCCTTCTTCAATATGCCCTTCACCAACATGCAGTGTTTCCTTGATTGAATTAGCTCTCACACCAATATTTGCGTCTAGAGCCTTTGCATTGAGGGCTATCTGAAAACGGCTGTGGCGCTGAAGGTGCCTGTGAATGTGGAGTTGGTGGCATGTGAAACCCGCATGTGGAGCATTCGTTTGTGTGGGATGCTCTACCAGGTTCATTCCGAGATAATTCCCTCAAAGGGCACTAAGCATAGAGTGTGAAAACTGAGTTTCCTTGAGAGCTGCTTGGAAGCCTGATGGTGTGTGAAGTTAGTGAGCCAAATGGAGTTGTTCTCCCACAAGTACCACTCGGCTGATCCTTCTTCAATATGCCCTTCACCAACATGCAGTGTTTCCTTGATTGAATTAGCTCTCACACCAATATTTGCGTCTAGAGCCTTTGCATTGAGGGCTATCTGAAAACGGCTGTGGCGCTGAAGTTGCCTGAGAATGTGGAGTTGGTGGCATGTGAAACCCGCATGTGGAGCATTCGTTTGTGTGGGATGCTCTACCAGGTCATTCCAAGATAATGCCCTCAAAGGGCACTAAGCATAGAGTGTGAAAACTGAGTTTCCTTGAGAGCTGCTTGGAAGCCTGATGGTGTGTGAAGTTAGTGAGCCAAATGGAGTTGTTCTCCCACAAGAACCACTCCGCTGATCCTTCTTCAATATGCCCTTCACCAACATGCAGTGTTTCCTTGATTGAATTAGCTCTCACACCAATATTTGCGTCTAGAGCCTTTGCATTGAGGGCTATCTGAAAACGGCTGTGGCGCTGAAGTTGCCTGAGAATGTGGAGTTGGTGGCATGTGAAACCCGCATGTGGAGCATTCGTTTGTGTGGGATGCTCACCAAGCTTCATTTCAGTCTAGGCACTGAAAAGGCACTAAGCATAGAGTGTGAAAACTGAGTTTCCTTGCGAGCTGCTTGGAAGCCTGATGGTGTGATAAGTTAGTGAGCCAAATGGAGTTGTTCTCCCACAAGAACCACCCCGCTGATCCTTCTTCAATATGCCCTTTACTAACATGCAGTGTTTCCTTGATTGAATTAGCTCTCACACCAATATTTGCGTCTAGAGCCTTTGCATTGAGGGCTATCTGAAAACGGCTGTGGCGCTGAAGGTGCCTGAGAATGTGGAGTTGGTGGCATGTGAAACCCGCATGTGGAGCATTCGTTTGTGTGGGATGTTCATCAAGCTTCATTTCATGCCTAGGCACTCAAAGGGCACTAAGCATAGAGTGTGAAAACTGAGTTTCCTTGAGAGCTGCTTGGAAGCCTGATGGTGTGTGAAGTTAGTGAGCCAAGTGGAGTTGTTCTCATACAAGAACCACTTGGCTGATTCTTCTTCAATATACCCTTCACCAACATGCAGTGTTTCCTTGATTGAATTAGCTCTCACACCAATATTTGCGTCTAGAGCCTTTGCATTGAGGGCTATCTGAAAACGGCTGTGACGCTGATGTTGCCTGGAATGTGGAGTTGGTGGCATGTGAAACCCGCATGTGGAGCATTCGTTTGTGTGGGATGCTCTACCAGGTTCATTCCGAGATAATGCCCTCAAAGGGCACTAAGCATAGAGTGTGAAAACTGAGTTTCCTTGAGAGCTGCTTGGAAGCCTGATGGTGTGTGAAGTTAGTGAGCCAAATGGAGTTGTTCTCCCACAAGTACCACTCGGCTGATCCTTCTTCAATATGCCCTTCACCAACATGCAGTGTTTCCTTGATTGAATTAGCTCTCACACCAATATTTGCGTCTAGAGCCTTTGCATTGAGGGCTATCTGAAAACGGCTGTGGCGCTGAAGTTGCCTGTGAATGTGGAGTTGGTGGCATGTGAAACCCGCATGTGGAGCATTGGTTTGTGTGTGATGCTCACCAAGGTTCATTTCAGTCCTAGGCACTCAAAGGGCACTAAGCATAGAGTGTGAAAACTGAGTTTCCTTGAGAGCTGCTTGGAAGCCTGATGGTGTGTGAAGTTAGTGAGCCAAATGGAGTTGTTCTCCCACAAGAACCACTCGGCTGATCCTTCTTCAATATGCCCTTCACCAACATGCAGTGTTTCCTTGATTGAATTAGCTCTCACACCAATATTTGCGTCTAGAGCCTTTGCATTGAGGGCTATCTGAAAACGGCTGTGGCGCTGAAGTTGCCTGAGAATGTGGAGTTGGTGGCATGTGAAACCCGCATGTGGAGCATTCGTTTGTGTGGGATGCTCTACCAGGTTCATTCCTAGATAATGCCCTCAAAGGGCACTAAGCATAGAGTGTGAAACCTGAGTTTCCTTGAGAGCTGCTTGGAAGCCTGATA
>NW_026697992.1:0-38941 GCF_030435755.1 Ochotona princeps | reverse complement strand
TTCCACTTGAATGAGGCGTGAAGACCCTGCCGAGTTTGCAGTTACGCGTGGAAATTGCAGCACTACTTTCTATGTGTCGCACATCTCTACCACTAAGGCATTCATATGGATTCCAACTGTAGACGCGTACACATGTGTTAGCATACGCATGCCTGCCCCGCGCGCACGCGTCAATTGAAAAAGTAGCAGAGAACATCAGATCTACATAGAAGTGTGATTATATTTCTATGGATAGATAGACACGGGCATGAGACGCAATCGTACATGCACTTGAACACTAGAGTTAACATACCACTTTAGACGAGCATGCGAGTACATATCTGGGGACGCATGATACATGCACGCACACACCAATAGACATACTCAAACATCCGCGCAAGCACACACGTGCACACGTGCCTAGATATCTATGTGACGACTCTGTACGACTAAAGCCGTCTTCTACTTTGTTGGTTGCAGGTGTCCGCAGACACTAGATATATATACGTCTGAGCCCATGTGCAGAGGCTGCGTGGGGCGCTGGCGGGGTAACGCGCTGCACACAGCAACGTTTCTGCGCAGCAGCAAACGCAGAGCATGTGCACCGAGCCACACGTGCGAGAGAGACGCCTCAAACAGAGAGAGCAAGCGCAAAACAATTTGGACGGCCCTTTTGCCTGATCCTTGTCTAGAGCAGATTTTTCACTTCGTAGTAAAAGCTCCGGGAGGGCCTTTATCTCTCGCGTGCTGTGTTTTCCCATGACTACCATCGTAGCAGGATGACATGACATAACCTCACAAACAGAGGCGGTAGCAATCGCGGCTTGGCTACTATGGCAGCGGTTTTATAACAGCTCTTTCGCTGCAGACCGAGTGAAACTTCGCGAATAAGAGAGGCTACCCTATCTGATGATAGACAGCGAGTGGACTATAGATATATGTGGCTACCTGTATAAGAATTTCTTCTATCGAGGGGTACTGCCGCTGCTGCAAATTTGCCATAGTACCTTCTGAATTTTAAACTCGTTCTTTGTGTCTGTATCTGTCGTATCTACTGGTAAGTGCTTCCGAAGCCAATAAAAAATTCGCGCACGCACCGCTTCAAGTTTCTTCCACACAGTTGAGATCACAGACTGCAGGGCACGTTCGAAATGATGAAGCTGATTAATGTGCGCCATCTCCCTTCGCTTCAAATGCATCTCCTGCTCTTTGAGCTCATTTTGTCGTTTCAAATGATCGGTCAGACGTGCTGCCATTTTCGAAGCCTCCTGCAGCTGCTTGTGCTGCAGCTCATCCTGCGCGTTGATGTACGAGTGTTGGCGAAAAGGTGTACTTCCACGGGGACCCCCCTCACTGAGTCGATGTTTCTCTAGAAGATCCGCGGGCTGCACGTGTCGGGACAGAATATCCGCAGGGCAGTCACAATATGAGAGAAAAGGCAGTCCTTAAGGAAAGAGAGCGGTACTTGCATTGCAAGAGTCACTGGCTCGTATCACTGTCTTGGGCAGCTACATGTGTAGAAAGACTTGTTAAGAAAGAAGACGAGTAAGAATTAGCAGCGTTGTAGTGACAGAAAGTAGCAAAGTTATGGCAGCGAACGAATAAAGAGTAAAAGTCAAAATGGAATACAACGTACAACCGCACTGCCGGAAACGTGACAAGACAGAATATAAAAAGTGCCAGCAGCGCGTTGAGGGGAGGGGTCAGCGTTGTGGAGGAGATAAGACACGACGTACCAAGTCTCAAGCTTTTGTAGAAGGGCTTCTGAGAGGAAAAAGGATGGAAAGATAAGCAGCGGGTACAACGAAGACCCTTCAGAAAAGTAGTCGCAAAGGTTATGTATTTATGACTGCTGAACAATTAGGCAGAAGTGTACGAGACTTGAACGTTCCTGAGAAGGACGAATGGAGGCTACAGGACAAACAGCACACCCACAAAGAAAGATAGGTGGATGATAGTGTCTCAGTGGCGCTACATGTAATGTCAAGAGAGTGGGAATAGACTCTCAGAAGGAAGAAATTCTGGTTTGACTCCGCACCAGCAAGAAAGGGTAGTAGGGGTACGAACAAAAACAAAGAGAGATAATCGATAAATAAGAGATAGTAGCAAGAGTGGATGCACGATGTAGCGGAAGCAGCAGGGCAACGGAGTATACCGAAACAAATTCTAGCAGGGAAAATGGCATAAGAAAACCATAATGAAGACAGACGATCAACCCACAGGGAAGGCACAGCGAAGGCTCGTACGGAAGGAGCACACCACAGAAAGAAGCAGAAAAAACGAGCTAGAAGAAAGGCGATGGCCGAGTGGCAGGAACAACATCACAAATAGAGAGAAAGCTCCGGATGAATGCCTACATATAGAGCAACAGCCATGGGATGCACGCCTACCAATCAAAATCCCAGTCAAGATTCTGTAACGAATCTAACACGTACATAAGTTTCGAGCACCCTTAGTAGTCTCGTACCAAGCGTCACCTCTAGAAGAGAGGATAAAATCTGGGAGATATCTTACTGCTTCATACAACGTGGCTCTCAGCGTGACAACGCGAGCACCGAAACTGTAGGTCTACTCTCATGCATAGGCATTTCCACACAATTCTATCTGTTAATTTGCTGGAGGCCGTACTCCTTATTCGTATTCATGCGTGTGCGCACACTTTTGCAGCGTTTATTTACGTGCCATTGAGATGCCCCAAAGAGGCCTCAACCCTCGCAGAAAAAGTATGTCTATTTTCTGTAGCATGCAGACATAGAGGGTGCTACGTAGCCGTGCGTGCTCGGGTCTACTGAAGAGTTTACACGAGCTTGTATCTAGCTCGTTGTTCTCTGAAGCTTCTTTTGCTTCTAAAAGCGCATGCAGGATATCAGCGATAAGTGCTATAGAAAGAACGGAGGAGTCCGAGGAGGATATCAGCAACAAGCGCTTTGTAGAGGCGAACGCGTAGATGATGAAGCAGCAACCCTCAACAGCTACTGCACGCTCACCGCACATCACTTGGACATCTATGTATATGTGGGTCTTCGTAATGAAGCCATGGCGGCGATCAGTAGAGCCCATTGTTTACTAAGAGATTGCTACACTAGCTGGCCTTACTCGCTGTGTATTTTGGGCTGCTTAGGCATTACTAGCGACTTTACGTAGTGTGGCCACACATACATGTATATATATATATATGTATACAATATGCATGCGTAGAGACACATACATACGCGCATAATCTTCACATTTTAGCACATTGAAGGTACGTATCAGTAACACGCGTATCTGCTCGTGGCTACGTAAAATGAATTAGAGCGCGGAGGGAGGCTCGCAGGCAATCTACCGGGACCTTGGCGCTCTTCCTCGTGCTATGAAATATGCTATCTCCGTGCTGTCAACTTAGTCAGATGGTGCACAATTTCATCGTGCACTTGCCTTCTCCAGCTTTTCCTCTGCTCTGTGTTGCTTTTTCAGTGCTTCGGCCCCCGGTTCCTCTGCTGTTTTCCCTTTATCCTGTTTGGTCTGTTTCGCTGCATGCAGGTATTTCTCAGTGGTCGTTTCCTCCTCTTTTGCTTTCGGCTCTGATTTCTCTGCAGTCTCTTTTTTTTCGTCCTTTGTTTCAGTCACTGTCACGGTCTCGCTCTTCTCTGCATGTTGCTTCTCCTCAGGCTTCTTTTCCTTTTTCTCTTCAGCGGAGCTCCCCTCTTCTTTGTGCTCTTCGCCTCCCTTTCCCTCTTTTTGAGTAATAGTTGTGGTTTTCTCTACCGTGATCGTGGATTCCTTCTCCGATGCCTCTTTCCCTTCTGCTCCCTTTCCACCCGCACCGCTCTCAGCTGATTGCTCTTCTTCGTTTGTCGCTGGTGCTTTCTGTGTAGTTTCTCCCTCTTCCCCCTCTCCTTCTTTTGCTTCTACAGACGCCCCCTCGCCTTCGCCCTCCTCTTCCCCAGCATCTTCACCCTCTTCTTCCTCAGAGTCGTCCTGTCTTGCAGTCATCTCTACCAGCCCAGCCGGGACGTGTATCCCGACTGCTCTGTTAAATTGGATCATAGCATGGCTTCTCAATTTCGCCTCCCGTTTGTCAGTAACTGCAGTGTCTAGATAAGTATCAGTATGCTCATGAGGAGACACACCCACTAAAACACTTCCTTTACGCTCTTGGCCCCTATTTCTCTTCTCTTTTCTGTTATTAGCTACCGTGCTTTCCTGTAGTGATTTATTTGCATTGATCTCTGCAAGTGCCAAATCATCGCCTCTCCCTTGCAGTACTGCAGACCTGTGGGCTTGAGCGTCTTTCCTGTCTTCGTCCCGTGCTCGTTCTGTGCGTGATTCCAGTTCCCTTCCAGTCTCCGCCACTTTCTTCTTCTCACTGAATTTATTCGCAGAAGTATACAGCTGCAAGTAGGCACCCGCATGATTGGCTACTGGTATATCAGCGTGGCTCAGGACCAGCCCCCCTGCGCCATGTTCGGTGCGTGAGTCTACAGCGAGAGTCTTGAGAAGGCTTTCGTTCTTTATTTGCTGCTGTGGTTGATGTGATTGCCAAGTGTCCGCTTCCTGCAGAAATGCCACCGGTGGACTTGTGTGGAGCCGTTCTACGAAGTCTTCGCGTTCACGCACAGCTTTCGCAGAAGAGTAATCGTCATGTGGGCTACTTGATAAGTCACACGGCCGCGCCTTGTCGGTGTCCCTTTCGTCTCCACAACCGCCGTTGCAAACCTCGTTAAACGCTTTCCCTGTCTCTGCTTCAGGTGAAACGATAGTAGCGTGTGCCGCTGGTTTCTTCTTATTGTGTGATACTGAGGTGATGGACCTCTCGTGCGTGCTTCGCCGTACTACCTCGCGGCTGCGACTACTGCCCAAGTCACAGTTCCTTATCTGGCCAGTGCTGCTGCCTGTACTCCTGCAAGAGTTTTTGCCTAGAAGACTTTGAGAGCTATCATCTCCTTCTTCAAAGCGCTGGTGACTTGAAATATCATGGCCTGCAAAGGTACCATGTACCTTTGCTGTCAATGGCACAGCGTAGTTTTTAGGGTTTAACACCTGGGCAGGACCTAAAAAATCTATAACATCGCCTTTTCTATCCAGTCCATAGTGTTTTGATGCCACTAACACGCCTTGTCGCGCGGATCCAACCCCAGATGTGACTTCACCCCGCTCTAAAAGAGCTCCCAGATTGCTCCTATCCCCATACTTCGCTTCATAAAGAGGGACTTGGCTGCTGGTTCTGCCTACGAAGGAAAACGACCTGCTTTCTGGGCGTAGAAGTCCTTGAAGGGTCTTACTATCTCTGCTGACTGACCACGCACGTGTGCTAGTCGGGCTGGGCACCTGTTGCTCTTCTTCGTAGACACCGGCAGCGCTTTCAGAAAACGCGGAGACGCCGGGTGGCGGCGCTCCGGTATTGAACGGGTTATCAGAATCAAAGGACGCAAAGGTTCTCGAACTTTGTCTGTAGGGCTGTGCGAGAGATGCTCGAACGTTAAAGGCTCCTTCCTGACGTTTGCCTGTCTCCCCTGCATAAGCACCGAAACCCGGAAACAGCGCAAAGCCTGATAACGCAGAATTCACCAAAAGTGAACGCTTGTCTTCTTGGACACGCGTAAAACAGCTAGTAGGCCCCTGACTGCAACACTAGGATCGTACACTTCTATACCAATTACACAAAAACGTATGATTTCAGTATATCTGGGAACCCGTGGGAACACAGGAATGTCTGATAGTCACCGAAACGTTCCTCAGGAAGACAAATTCCCCTAGATTATGCAATGCGCAATGGACCTATCAGTGCACCCCACGATGAAACCGTGGCTTCTTGACGGTGGGTGAGTCGAAATCTCATGCTACCGGAGGGCCCGCCTCTACTCTTCCGTGTGCTCTAAGCATATTCACCGTGCACAGATTTAATCCCTAGCTTACAAAAAGCCGCTTTAAAAAGGGAGTGCAGCACATTTGCGCATTGTTGTGCTGAGGATCTGTTCACATCAAGATGTGATTGTGAATGTCTGCAAGACGCAGAAGGTGGAGCCGCCGCAGCCGCGCCCACTTCGACACGGGTGGATGCTGTGACAGCTTTTCAGCGGACTAAATTACCCGCCGAGCTCAGTCTTCTGTTGTACCAGTGTAAGACGAAGTGCACTGTTAGACGTTGCACAGTATGAGTGTCTTTCTCGGTACGCCTGCGGGGCGTGACTTCAGTTGAGATACAGCGCCGCATCGAAAGATATCGCGTGTAACACACGTAAGTAACCTCGAGCGGACCGACTAGAACGACGTGAACGGCGTACGCTTGCAAGAATTGTGCTACCTGTGGTGTTCTGACAGTCAAAAAACGATCAGAAATTTCTGGTGCATGTGAGACTGAGTATATATGCTTGTAGTCGACTGCGCATCGCAAAAGAACCGAGGAGCTGCAAAAGTGGGTACTGATGCAGGAGAGCTGCATTTGTCAGGCGGCCACTTTTTCTTTCGTACCTGGTATGGAACTGTTTGATGAACTGCTTCCTCGCGAGTCGACATAGAGACCCCAGCACGACAGCAGTGAGAACGCTGTCGGATAAAAGAGCTGCTGCGTCTTGGACCACGTTCCGAGAAGGCTTCCCCCGCAAAGGAAGCAGATTGCGCACAGAAAACTGTGACGAGCCCACCGCATCCCACTCTTCATTTTCACCCAGCGTGGCGCTCATACCACCTGAAGGTGTGTGTTGTACGCGCGCTAGACAGGTCCATAAGCTTTATAGGCGCAGCACGTCGACTGGCACCGACAAATATAAAGTCTACGCGGATCGCGTTCCGTCAGCCTATTGGTGTATATCTCGATTTATTTGCTGTCATCTGTAGATGTGCCAGTAATCCTAAGCCACCGCCACCAGAATTGCCGTAGTGTCCCTCCTTCGTGAGAGCCGGTGAAAACGGCAGTTGATTTGGAGTGTGCTTCCGAGTGAAGGTTCTCACCGACGAATGAAAGATTTGTCGTATGCACGAGGAGCTTTCCTGGCGCATGCACCCATGCAAGTGAGACTTTATTTATAGTTAAAGAGCATAATAGTGGCGAGCTGCTGGCGTAGTATTCTTTGCAGTACAGCCCTAAAAACGCCCACGTAGATGCGCGTCAAAGTGGCCGTATGAAGCACATTGGAGGACAGGCCACTGCAGCTTTGTACGTGCAGGTGCGTTCATGAATACGTATGTATCCACGAGGTGATGAAATGACCCAACGGGTGACGTTTGCGTATCTACGGGATATACGTGTACTAGAGAACGTCTAGATCCAAAAGTTAAAATTCCCATGGCGCCCTCAGGCCTCTGGCTCTCTCAAGAGCATCCGGAACGCAGGGCTGGTTCTTGGTGTCGACAGAAAACATTCAGCAATACACAAACACGAAAACTGCGATCTGTGTCTCAACTGCCTAAGAGGCAATCATAGAGTTGTAGCGCCTTGGTACTGCTGAAGACCGGAGGTACACCTATCGTTGAGTGTACCAACGCACCATGTCCTCTTCCTATGACATTCTTTAGTGGAATGGTGCAGTTACATACACGTTTCAATTGCACTCGTTTGAGTACAGATTCAAGTTGCGAAACTGCGCATTCGTATTGAGAGGTGAGAGTCACCTGCTAGAGAGACGCAGACCATGAGAAGTACTTGACATTAAGAGTCGTGATACAACGTGCAAGCAGGCAGTGCGCCCGAATATTTGCGTTGAGGCTAGACAACACCGCTGAAAGCGGCAGCGCAGTCGTGATGAGTTGTACAATAGCTGAGTGCTAGTATCAACTAGAACTTCAGCTAGCCTCTCCTATGTCGGGGTGAGCCGACTAAAGGGAAAAAGCATTCAGAGTCAACTTTGCAACACTTTGATTCGGCGTCGTGGAGGCTCTCAACGGGTTCTACAGGAAGGCTGTGTACTGCAGTTCACGTGTTTTGACGCTAGAATTACTTTCGTAGAACTCGCAACTGTTCCGAACACACCTGCGCGGTCATTAGGGACCTCCTTCTGGCTGCCTGATAGGAGTCGCTGGCGCTAGTCTCAGGCATGATTTAAACATTACACCCGCAATCCTCCCAGAAGCCGTGCAACTCACTTGGCAGAAGTATGGGCTGAGCCATGTGAAGATTCTCGGAGTTGATTATCGTAGTCGCTTGCTGCCCCGCCTATTCGGAGATTAGGTTCCGCCTTCAGAGGAATTGGGTAAGGCCCGTCTTTGATGCCTCTCCTGGCATTATACGCAGGCGAAGTATTCGTTCTTCTGAGTTCACACTTTCGCCGACGCCGGGAAAGATGAGCTTGTCCAAAAAGTGTCAACGTATATTTACGTGTACACACCAGGAAAGGGCGCAGTCGCGACATGCTTCAGTTACGGCAGAGTATTCTCTTCTAAGAGCTTCACCGCTGCATCCCCTTTCCGGCTTTGAGGTGCAGGCGTGTGTCCGCATGTGGATGAGGCCGGAGGTCATCGTCTTACGTAGTCGGCGGTGCACGTACGTATGTGTTGCGCAGAGCTTGTCTGGAGGGCTTCATTTAGCGGGCATTCCCGTTGAAGCCGAGAGTCGCTAGCTTTAACCAAGACTCCTCCAAATACAGGTGTCCATAGCTAATATATAGCCATCAAACGTATGTCACCAGTTACTTCGCAAAAAAGCACACGATTGGTCTGCCTCGGCATGGCTAGACACGGGTGATCGTAAGGTCGTGCATGAACCTAGGGCTGCAGAAGGGCCTCACGGGACGGGCGACAGTATCTCACAAATGCTTCTGAAGGGTCAGCTCGACCTGAAACCAGCATAAACGCAAAAGTAGCGAACACAATTACAGCGCAGAACTGGAGAAGCAGCTTGGGCGACAGCGCGCTCGAGCGATTGGGCGCCGCCGAAGTGGACACCGCAGTCAGTGGACGGCGTCGACAAGCCGGTGTCACCATGCGTCTGGTGCGTTTGTACACTTATTGCCGTAGAGTCTCCAATCTCAAGCGAAATTATGTGAGACTAGTCACCTTATTGCTAATTAAAGACGCTGACGGGTTTCATATCCTGCGTAGCAAGGTGATATGTAGCTCTTTTCATCATCTGCGGAGTCGCATCCAGCTGCAGAGCTACAGAGTCTGAGGCCAGAGCCGTTTGTACGTCTCTTCTTCCCTTGTACATGCAAAGGTGCATTGCGTATAAATGGCGTCCGCGTAATCCATCGCTTGCAGTTTCATGCACGTTGTGTTTTGTTTACGGAGCATTCGGAGACAACATCGGATAACTTATTGTGTGGACCTCGTTTACGCTTGTCTTGTGCATCGTCAGAGCTATCTAAGGTATAAATGTGTGCTAATTATTGTGCGAAGGTCAATTGCAAATGATTCTGCAGAGGTAAAAGGCTGTGCGTAGGAGCCTTTCGCCCTATTGGAGCCGCTAATTACCATGTCTAGAGCCGAAATTTCGAAGGCATGTTGGAGGTTCGTCAACGCCGATGTGAACCTCTACCGCACACAACACATTTATGGTCTCTAGCTTCCACAAAAAGCCCACCTGGGTGACCAGGTGGGTGTGTATCCCAGAAACGAGTTGAAGGACCTACTGCCAGCAAACCTTCCAAATTTTACGTAAAACTATAGGATTGGCGTCGGCTTACGCCCACCTGTGAAGTGAACATTGATGCAGGCTACCGCTCGCCTGTGCGAGGCTTACAAAAGGGGGCGTGCATTCTGCTTGCTCAGATTTACTCGTAAAATCAATGTCGCAGCAGGATACGCTTGGGGCTTTGGTAGTAGCCTGGTAGACTACCAGCGCAAAGTGCTGCACAGAGTGCCAACCGCCGCTCAGCAAAAAGGGGTTCGAAAGATGGCAGGCAGCGGAGCGCTCGCATGCTTGTATTGAGGCTGTCCTTCTTCTAAAACCCTAGCGAAGAATCTGTTAGCTAAGTCAGGGAAGTGTTTGCACCGAGGGGCTAGCCTCCTACGCTGAGAAGCGGCAATTGCTGTAGAGGTATAGCGGATGAATCTTAAGCGTGGTGAGGCATGGCGACGGTGACAGACGCTGCTCTTTCTCGCGAGGCTATTCGCCCCTGAAGTTGAAACACGTGAACTCGAGCCTTGTACTCCAGTGCACTGAATCCCTCGAAGTTGCTAAGAGACCACCAGCTGTCGTCCGTGTGGGACACGTGAAAATGAGAGGAGCTCCCAAACATTACACAGGGTTGTCTGTATACGATAGAAATAAGGCTAATTATTTCTGAGTGGATGGACGGTCGCTATGCTCAGCATTGCTGGGAGATGACGCACTGTGTCGTACAGCTCAGATGTGCGTGCAAGGTTCCCGTCAAAAGAAAAGGAACAAAGCATCTTATATGTCCAGGCTCGCTGATCGCATTGTTGGCAACGCCCGGTGAATCCATGGGGACGGCACGGGGGAGAAATTCAAGACGAAAGCGGCATGCTGCTGTACTTGTGCAGGGCGCGGACGCCGTGCAACATGAAGGGTGTACGCGCCCTTAGATGATGACACGCAGTCAATTCGTTTTCGCTTGCCTAGGCTGCTGTTTTAATTATAGTTCACGAGTCTTGAGGGGACCGCGCGATACGCGTACGTCTCGGCATGCTTCGCATCAAGGGAATTGTATACACACGAACGCTTGCATATCCAACTTGCATTCATTTATAAAGACTAGACTCTACTCTGTACGTTCAAACGTGCGGGCTCAGACTTCTATTGCTTGCGTGACCAAGAAAGGGATATCCTTTCTCCGTCAAGTAAACGGTGTAGCCACGTACTCTGCGACTTTTGAGATAACGTAGCTTTGCATCTCTTGTAGAGCTGTGGGTGACGTGAGCCTGGGTGCGCTCGCGTACACTCATTTAGGAACGATACATTTGCAGGTGAATAGCTGGCGTACAGCTGCACACCCGTTCCATATATATATATATATATATATATATATATAGATATGAGCTGAATAGACCGAGGCACGTGCAAATGCCCCCCCAAAAGTATACATATACACATTTATGAGCAAATGTTGGAGCTTAAGTGCCTATACGGCTACACATTTATCTTGTAAGCGAGAAAAGCCTGCACAAACAGCCGCGGATTTTCTCCATATCTAGGGCTTGCTGTAGTCCACAAAATATACTTTCAAAAGACACGCGCGCGCCATGCTCTCAACGGTGTGTTCCCCTGTTACAAGCACACCGATGGTTGACACACGGAAACGTCGAATATTTTGAGAGGTAAACCATGGTATCAATTCATGCGTCTGTCTCTGTTCGTTCTGTTCGTCGCTCTCATATTTAACGTACCATCCTCTAGCAGATCCATATGCCTTCAGTAACATACTCATCCTCTCTAAATTTCACCCCCATATACGCTCCTCTGAGGGACATACACTTTTTTTGCTATCTCGTAACAGTTACTTGCCCGTTTGTCTTTTAGTGGCCTGTTATCATGTCCCTTCTGTCTCGTACGTCTTCTTGCATCTGAATGTCCCTCTATTTACTGACGACCCAATTCCTGTGTTTGATTCCTGAATCTTATTACCAGGGGCACTTTTAAGCCTGGCTGGTACTCTAGGGGGGCCTCTGCTGTGTTTCGCAGGCTCTGCGCGTAGAAATATGTACGCGCTTCCTCCGCTCATTCTTCTTGGGTCCTTGTTCTTCTTGTGAGTGTTTCTGTCCTGCCTTCTGTGAAAACGTGAACTTTTACGGAGACCCTTCCGCTGGCCATATTTAGTAATAAAATCGGCACACTTTGTTTGTGTGTGCACGAGCTTCCAAAATGGACCTCAATTAGAACGCAAGATAACCCCCTCTATGTCTCAGTCTCTCGTTTATGTGCACACCCCCGGAAACGCCTGCACACATATGTTCGACTTTAAAGGCGGTGTAGTGGTGGCGTTGCCTGTGTGTGTGTGGATGCATGTGTAAGGGAATATGTGTGTGTATATACGCCGCCCTCCATCTGCGACTTTTCGTAGTCCTATGGATATACGGTGGTACGAATGATTATTTATGTATAGAGTCTGTGTTGAAGTGGGTTATTCTCCCTACGCAGGGGAGAGCTTCAGTTTTTCACTAGCGTCTACTTTTCTTCTAGAATTTGAGATAATTAAGTTTTAATGAGAGACGATGTTTGATGTTTTCTGGGTCGCGTTTCTGCTTTACAAAGATACTAGTACATGTATACACACACATGACCTCAGCACATACACACGCAGGCGAAGGTGTATGGGGCAAAATTCTACTGAAAAGAAACCTTTTCTATAATTTTAGTGTCATCTAGCTACGGCATCATGTATCTCTTGAGATCGGCCCGGGCACAACCTTCATACCAACTGGTGCGCAGCTTCATGAAAAAAGGCCTCCACGTGCATGTGCGCCAGACGACTTCTCCGCACAGACAGACTTACAATCAGGACATATATACATGCCGGTCTACGCGCCATGCACATGTACGCATCTATGCCAGATGGTATCCACCTATGTGAAGAAGCTTGTGAGTGCAAATACGTGTATGTATCTGTACTCAAAAGCGCCTACGTTAAAGCAGCGAACAGACGCATCTGAGCAGCTGTATACTATCCCATCAGCTACACATCGGCGTGCTGGCGCGCGCGTCTCGGAGATTATTTGCGCTGCTTGGGTGTGTGTGCGTTTATTTGCTTGATGAATATATATGTACATGTCTATGAAAACAGATACGTATGTATGCGTTCCTCAGTAGACGTGCACGCAACAAACTCATGAATTTGCACAATTTGAAGCGGCATCTCACGTTTCTGTTGACTCGTCTGTCACATCCTTGCCGCAAATCCGGTTTTCTGTCGAAGCAGTGAACCCCACGTGGAGCAAAATGTCTACACTGGCTAGGGTCTCTATATGTTTATTTGTATATTGTTTACGCATATGCAGATTCATCTACATGCCTGTGTGCGCACACTTGCGTATAGACACAATGCTGTACAACACGTGCCACGGGCACTGCTCTGCATTGAGATAAAGAGGGACGTACACACTATTACCTGAACACAATTCATGTATTATATATCTCAACTAGCGTAAATGCGTGAGTTTGTGTATATATATCACGCAGGACGTTCACAATACTATTTATACGTACACACTTGTATTACGTATGTCTTGAGCGGATATGCGTGAGTGAGTGTGTGTGTGTACCCAGGCGTGGAGATAGACTCTGACGCACGCATGTTGATTGCACTGCTCTTCACAAATACACAGAGACGTCGACCCTACACTGCTGCCTACACGTAGATACGTGTATTAAAAAATATCTGTCAGCGTACATATGAGTGACGAATGTCAGAGACGCTGTGAAAGACTGCGTGAAGATTGCAGCACATAATCCCTCCTATGCAGAAGGAGAGGCAGCGGCGGAAGCATATTTAGGCGAGGCAGCAGCGCGGAGAATCGCTTGAAAATCATTTGTAAGAGAAGCGCCCCCCACCAAAAAGCCATCCACGTCTTCGCCTTTGAAGAGTTCCTACATGTTATTTGCGTAGAAGCAGTCGCACAGAGATATCAGGAATGACGCACATAACCAACCGGGAACACTACTAGTTTGGGAGAAAGGACACACTGCATCAGAAAGAAGCTGCAAAGGGAGGTTTTGTTTGCACCGCGGGATAGATTAGCTCATCGAGAAAGCGCTACTAGCAATAGAACGCTGTAGAGAGAGAAGCTGCACGTATGGGCGAAAGAAAAAACCTCAGGGCCAGAGAGAGAGACAGCACGCCATCCATTACGAGAAGAAGCATATGCACCATGGGAAATGAAAGGACTTACATATATGTATACAGAGAGATAATAGCTTTACTAGCGGTGAACGACTGTCAAGAGAGGGACCGTACTAAATCTACGGAAGACTGCCGACCAACATATGAACATGCGGTGGGAACAAAAATCCCAAGCCGTTATGAAGAAGAAGTAGGGGGGCAGGTTATGCATGCATAATAGTAGATTATCGTCGACAGCACAAATACTATCCGAAAATAGCGCCTAGAGAAGATGCACACGCTTATCAATAATAGAGAAACGGGTCCCTTGAACTTTCATTTTCCGGTGAAACATGGATGCATAAATATGTTCGTTCACATAAAACTACCCAAAATAGTACGATAAGGCGTATTTGCTCCTCATCAGCAGAGACTTCGTTTCCCCAAGTCTCCCATACGCGTACATGTGGTCTGCACACATATATACACGCTTGCCGAAAACACTGTGGGACAAACCGTAAACTCCACATACGTGTAGCGGTCCTGTACCCACTTACTCTACATATGAAAGAGAGGCTACGTCATACGTGTGTGTCTTGTGAGCCACCACGTATAATACAGATGTGCTTCTGCTGCTCACCCCCTCACCCTACAGCCACACATGGCGTATACGCGAGTGCGAGACCCTCGGTTGATATGTAGTGGCATGTATGAGGAGACACATGTATACACGAAGTCACGCGCAAGCCCCTGTAGATACGCCATATGCAAGTATGTCGACATTTGCCTAGATATACGAACACACACACACACACACAATGTAGTACACACAGAAAAGAGGCTATAGTGTATAATATATACTGAATATATATATATATATATATTTTAGTTGCAAGTGAAACGCACCTTGTGGGTATTACACAGAGAAAAAAGCACTTTGCGGAAGCGTGCGTGACATACGGCCAACGTATACGACAAGTGTCAGTCACCACGTCTTTCTGGTGGTGCGCGTGTTCGCTTACATATATATGAATCTTCTGCGTCTGTTGTGGCCACGTATTACTGTGTAGATGCAAACTGTATATATGTATTATCGATCCATAATATCTGACGGATATGTACATATACCACTTACAAGCGGTACATACACATATTTTATATATATATCTACATACCTAAGCTCATTTTTATCTAAGTATATAGATATCTATATATATATTATACATACATATATACATACATACAACTGCATGGACGTATATGTAATGTGCTCTCGAGTGCGATTCTGCATTATGCGTATCTTTCATATATATTGTAATTGTAGATACCGTTTTTTGTGAGAAGAGAAGAAGAGCAAAGCCACATAAAAAAAACTGACTAGTCTCATTACTAACATATATATACATCAATGATAAATATGTATACACACAAATATCTATACATATATATAAATATACGTAAGAATCTATATACATGGAGTGAACAGTGTCTTTTCAATAGTAAATACATTTGTACGACAAGGTCTGACGTCAATTTCCGTAGTTTCATTACCATATATATACATACACAGATATATATATCTATACACACATAAATATATATTTATATATATACTTACGTATAAATAAGTATTTTTTACATGGTGAGAGTACCGTGTTTTGAATAGTGGACACTTTTCCATGACAACATCGTTTGTCTATTTCCATACAGGACGCGTAGTATCGTTTTTTTCTTTGTGGTCTACATGTACAGGAGACAGTCTGTGATACGTTGCAATTATCCCATGCATCTATTCATATCTGTTATATTGCAATTCTCCCCTGTGTCTGACAATCTCTACCATACATATACTTAAACACATATCTACTCAGCTCTGTTATACTGCAACTCTCCCATATACCTAGCAATGTCTGTTATAGTGCAATTCCCCCCTATGAACAACATCCTCTGTCATACTGTGACTTTCTCTTTTATCACGCAGTCTCTTTCATATAGCTACTTCCCCCATGTCTAGCAATCTCTGTTATACAAACACGTTCCCATATTCTAGCAATCTGTGTCATATTGCTGCTTCCCCATATGTCTACCAGTTCTCTGTTACATTGTGACTACCCCATATTTTAACAGCCTCTGTTATGTTGTGACTTGCTTATATGACAATTTGTCTTACATTGTGTGTGTGTCTCTCTCTCTCCCATATATATTTCCCCCTTTCTGTTATATTGCGACTTTCCCGCGTGTCTGACCATTTGTGTAATATTGTTTCTCTTCCATATAGATTTCACCCTCTCTGTTATATTGTGGCTTTCTCGTATGTCTGACCATTTGTGTTATATTGTTTTCTCTTCCATATATATTTCACCCTCTCTGTTATATTGTGGCTTGCTCGTATGTCTGACCATTTGTGTAATATTGCCTCTCTCCCATGTATATTTTCCCCTCTCTGTTATATTGTGGCTTTCTTGTATGTCTGACCATTTGTGTTATATTGTTTCTCTTCCATACAGATTTCACCCTCTCTGTTACATTGTGGCTTTCTCGTATGTCTGACCATTTGTGTTGTATTGTTTCTCTTCCATATATATTTCCCCCTCTCTGTTATATTGTGGCTTGCTCGTATGTCTGACCATTTGTGTTATATTGATTCTCTTCCATATATCTCTGCCCTCTCTGTTATATGGTGCCTTTTTTGTGTGTCAGACCATTTGTGCTATATTGTCTCCCTCCCCTATGCATTAGCCCCTCTCTGTTATATGGTGACTTTCCCGTGTGTCTATTTTTACCTGCGCATTGCTTCCTTTGACAGATCCTCCGTAGATAATTCGAGCGGCAGCAGCAGCTGCGGCTGACACGTTGTCTCGTAGCCAGCTACGTATCTCTGCAGAATTAAGCGCACATACAAATGGGTTGGTCTATAGAAAGGTACGGTGAGGGTCAATATGAAGAAACCAAACCGTCGAAACATGAAACGAGCATCAGTAAGAAGCGTGAAGGGAGACAAGACCCTACTCGGAAATGAATTTCAAAAAGAATGTGGGAAGACACCGCTGTTTTCTCCAATGACAATAGCCTTTCTATCGAAAATGAGAGGGAAAACAGTATCCCCCGTTTTTGAGAGAGAGAAAGAGACGAAAAGACATAAGAAGAGGAGCAGAAGAAAGTGGAGATAGAATTCTAGATCGCTGGGCGCTGGACAGAATGAAGAAGGTACTCTCAGGAGAGGAACTCTAGAAAGCAGCAGGCAATTACCACCCCACCAGTAAACCATTATACGTGGAGTTCTGAGTGACGAGTATTCAGCGAAGCACAGCAGCGATAGCCCAAGATAGAAGAGGAGAAAGGAAGATATCGTGTCTACAAGCATTCAAGGGTAGCCAGTAATGTATGGCAAAGATCCTCCTCCAATCGGAAAGAAAGATAAATACCACGATGGTGTTTGCAACAGCATCCAGCGCAGAATCAGGGCGTTACCTTCCGCCGTTGACTTCCAATCCGCAAACAGGTGTACACAGTCAGGATGGACAGAGAAAAAAAAAAATTAGCACGTCAAGTGTTGAAGACAGATGTGAGGAAGGTGAGAAGGGAGCGTCGGGCCGAGCAACCTGATAAAACAGCTAAGCACGCCGTATATGAATGACAAAAGAGCGATCCGTGAACACAAAGAAACGTATGTGAAGAAAACCATATATGTAGTGCAGTGTGGCCTGCCCTCGGGCTGCCTCCCCTGCACCAGTGCCATGAACGCTTAAGTCATGTGCAGGTATATCACGAAGGCAGAGAGAAACGCATGTAGAGAGACAGAGACGGAGATAATACATATATATATATATTCACAGGGCGGCACCAATGCCATGCAGGCTTCAGCTAAACAGCAGTTATTTACAGAAGACGCAAGGAGGCAAGGAGAGAGGGGGGACTGAGGAGGATGAAGACACATACATTTTTCTACGTCTGAACATGCCGTGCAAACTTCAGGTCAGTGGGAGGTATAGATACAAGGAAAATTAGAGACAGACAGAGACAGAGAGACACATATATACGTAAATGTTAAGTGTACATGCATATGCAGCACCGCGAAATTGTCGTATACAATCCAGGTCATTAGCAATCCTAAGCTGAAGGGGGAAAGAGAGAGGATCAAAGAGATCGCGAGAGATACAGACGTATGTAACGCTGCAACAATGCCATGCACAAAACGTCAACTAAGTAGCAGCTCTACACAGAACGGATATGTACATATATATGTGTGTATGCATGTATGTATGTATGACAGACTATTTGTCTTCAAAATACTCATTTCGAGTCTGTATATATATATATACTTTATACATGTATACAGTACATATACATATATGACTAGATGAATGTAGACGCCACACATACATATAGAAAGAGAGAGAGTTTGTGGATTTGTTTGTACAACATATAATGGCTTACATATGTGCACAAGATTGAGCAGTCTTCTCTCTATATATAGACGTATATACATATATATATCCACACACAGGAGTTCACTTATTTGCTCGCACAGCATATACATGTGCACAAGAGAATCCGCAGTCTTCTCTATGAATGTAGACACGCACGTAGATACATATAGGTATACACGTAAATACACATATATGTAGTAGATGTTATACTGACAAGGTAACATGCTTCATAACTATGTACATGTTGTCGGCAACTTAGGAAAGATGGTGATAATTGAGAGAGAAGAGATGCTGACAAGAGAGTCAACCATACAGAAGCTGAATAAAACTCGAGAGGGTCGGACCCTTGTTTTCCAGTAAAGAATGGAAGCCGTGGAGCGTATTTGATACTACGTTCATTTTTCATCTCGAGAAGGTCATGTATACATTATTTCGGTAGATGTAATTCGAAAAGAGTGGACGGTGTTGTCTTCTTTAGCCTCCAAGAAAGGACGCAGGGAGTCGCAATCATGAATTTCTTTTTTTCGAGATACAGGGATACCATACGTCCGTGCTACATGTAATTGGAAAATAGAGTGAATAGTTCGTTTCAATGGATGCACAGTAAATGTGGAGAGTGCAGAGTGGGAGTCTGTTGTTACATGTAAGTGAAAGAAAGCATACCTGTGTATGGTGCTGGGATGGTGGGGGTGGTGGTGGTGATGGTGGGGTGGTCGTGGTGGTGGTGGAGGACTACTCTGACTAGACAGAGGAACCACACGGAGAGTGTATATGGAAGCAGTATCTTTTCTGAGTCATTGAAGGAGAGGAATATACCTTTGTGATGTCTGTAATTTAAAGGAATAGAGGGAGAGGAGAGAGAAGAAGAAGAATAGATGTTGTCTTACATGACTGGACTCGCCAGAGAAAAAGACGGAGAGTCTTTGTACATACACGTGCGCATATATATATGTATATATATAAGTCTACACGTATATGTAAATAGATATATGTAGATGTGTATGCATGCGCATACCTGTATGTATGTATATGTAATATGTGTATACTAAGAAAACGGCCCCTTCACTTGTTTTAACGAAGACAAGGGGCTTCTTTTGTGCTGAACGACACCTTAAAAAAATTAGTGGAGGTTTTGTAATACACAGAGAACACCAGAGAGTAGCTAATAAAACGGTTATTTTCCTCAGAGGACCGAAACATACCTCTGTGAGTGTCTTGCGCTTGTTGCGGAGTTGCTGTTCGCCCCGTACCGATCGCCCACACGGGCTCGTACGCTATCACAATCGAACCCCATTTCTCGTCTTCCGGAACAGCTGCTCTCACTGCCTGAGTGGAAAATGGGGGTGTCCATTTTACGTGGAAACAAATTGCATTTTCACATCATTCCTCTCTTTCCTGTCTACTCACTCTCACTCTTTCTATTTTCTGCTCTTGACTCTTTTTTTCTTCTCTCTCTCTCTCTATATATGTATCTATGTACATATATATATATATAATGTATATAAGTATATTTGTATTTATACATATACGTACATATAGGTATATATATATGTATGGGGGGTCTGTACGAAGTAAGGAGGTGAATAATATATTCATGTGTGTTATATAGAGAGAGTAGGACGGCTTAGGTTCACGCATACAGGTGCTTGTTAATTTGTTATAAACGTATGTATTCAGAGATTTCGAAGTATGGCACCATAGAAGGAGATTCCCGCTCAAGTGTGTATAGACATGTAAAAATACATATCTATACAAATATATATATAATAGTTAGTAGATCAACATCTTTTTAATAGGCGATACCCATGTATATATACCTCCTGTATATATTGTTGAGTATGTCAAATATGACAGCCTTAATATCAGACCTGTACATATATATATATATATCTGTAATAGTCTCAAGTAAAAGACCATTGAAGGAGATTGCCGCATGCATACACATGTATATGATATACAAAGCTGTATTTGAATATAAGATATACCTCCGAGTATGACAACTTAATAGGGAATACCATATATGCATGTATACTTATGTATATACTTATATACACAACCCGTAAGAGCAAATAAGTGCATTGGTGGCTTACGCAAGGCCTGCCTGCCCGTATAAAATGTTTGTACTGGAGAAGAGGTACATACTATTGAATACGAAGAACCAGAAGAAACGTTGCAGCATCACATATATATATATATATCTTTGTATATGTACGTGTCTGTAAAAGTTTTGAAAGCACATAGCTCACTGTTGGCGTATGCAAACCCTGCCGTACGTACATGACTGTGCTGAATATGGGAAACCACGCTAATGGATGTCTCATACGCTGTGCAGGCCCTAAGACAGAAGTATAGTGACTGAAGGAAAGTATGACGCAGACAACATGTACAAGTGTATAGGGGCTGGGCTCAATACATCTTCCCACAGACTTACGTAGCGCAGCCCTACATATGGCAGGGGATATACAGAAACATCTATTTTTTGAACGCCTAGGTATGATTTGCTGCCATAGACACGCACACACACATACACTATATATAATAAAAAGGCTCACCTATACAGATATCTACACTTTGCAGACATACATGAACACGTACGTCATGCAGGGCTATTCACTTGCACCCACATATTGCTTGCGTAACAAGGAATACAGTTGTCTAGTGCAAGCCCGTACACACACACACCTACATGAGGCAAGCATACACATACAAACACACACGCATTCTGTGTAACCCACGCCTGTATGTATATACGTATATATATATATATATGCGAAAGAGCAGGCATGTACATCAGTGTGTATGTAACGAGGCCTATACGTTCATGTGTATATATATTTAGACACATACTTAGTATAGGAGGCATATCCGTCAACATGTACTACGAGATCTATACATTCATATATATATACACACATATGTGCGAGATAACACGCATATACATCATCTATTAGGTGGCCTACACGCCTAGATATACTATATATATAAGCAAAAGAGCAGCGCAGATACATCAACATTCACTACGAAAGGCAAAAATAAATGTAATCACGTACGTGAGAAGAAGGCCCCATATACATGGCAACACGTGATAAAAAGACATGTGTAGATACTTTCTCATACTAAAGGGTAATACGTGCACATTCACGTCGTACCAGTACACACTTAGATAACGACGAAAGGCAGGTGAACATGTAGGTGCTCGCGAAAAGATCAGTCACGGTCCATACGAAAGTTTACGAGAGATACAGGTGGAGTAGTAGCTCTACACCGGAAACAACTAGTGACAAACAAGGCGAATGCTCAGTCTTACGTAGAAGCGCCCTTCTGGATGTTGATGTATATGCCTGCTATTGTGTCTATATACATATATATGTATGAACGTATACGTCAATGTGGAAGCAATACAACTATAGCTAGACATATATATGCGTATAGGTGCCTTGCTAAATATGGAAGTATTACGCCTGCTGATGTGCATATACTATACATATCTATATGAACGTATACTTCAGTGTGGGGGGCGGTACCGCTATAGCTATATATATGTGCGTATAGACACCGTGACAGAGGTTGATGTATATGTCTGCTATTCTAGTCATATATATATCTATATATTCGCAAATAGGCATATTTATATAGAAACGTATATATATATGAATATATGAACGTATGCGCTGAGCGAAAAGACAAAGAGAAATCTACGGGTAGGGACGCACCTTTAGCTGATCACTGAGGACGGCTTGCGTTTCGCCTCTTTCTCGTTGCTCCAGCGTTTCTCCTGTACGTATGTAGAACAACATGTAGATGCATCTAGAAGAGTTTCGCACACAGCAGCGTGGCCGTGGTAAGGGAGGAGTACAGCTCGAGGCAAACAGAGAGAGTGCTTGTTTGTTTGTTGATATAGAGTACGCTGCGCCGTTGTAAGTAGTGGAAGTGCAGTAATGCATACACCATATTCATATACGTAGACTAGCTAGCTACATATGAATTCACTGATAGAGAGCAGGTATACAGACAAGCAAAGGGAGCTGTCATTTTTACGGTGGTCTAACAACGTCATTTTCATCAACGTGTGCTGAAAAAAGCAGTGAAACGTAAATATGTCAGCAGCGCTGAGTGAGCTGCGTTTTCATGAGTGGTCTTGTGTTGCTCTAGCATGGGAGGTGCTAAAACGAAGGCGACTCTTCTTCGCAGCTTAAGTAATACATATAAATACATACATACACATATACATGCATACGTACGTACCACTTACACGCAAATACCTATATAGGTACGCACGTAAACTTACATACAAGCGCATACACTACCAGCGAAGGTGAGCATTTCTATGCATTGGAGAAGGAAGTCATCCTCTCTCAGTCATTGCACGTGTATGTTCCTGTCTTCATGTCTGCACCGCCCTAGAAAACAGTATGCTTTTGCATAGATAGAGAGAGAGAGAGAAAGACAAAGAAATATTTTCAGTACAGAAACACGCTTATGCACATATACAGATATATATCTATTGCATATTCATTTACAGAGAGAGACATTCTCAGTACAAAAGCACGCTCATGCAAGTATATATATATATATGTATATGTAATACACACAGATACAGAGAGCGAGAGAGAGACACGGTCTCAATTTAAAAAAGGGCTCATGCATATACGTATATATATGTACAGAGAGACAGAGCGAGAGAGATATGCTGCATGTGAAACACGCTTATGTATGTATATTCACAGAGATATATAGTATATATATAGAGAGAGCGAGAGATACTTTCGGTATGAAAACACGCTTATGCATACATGTATATATACGTGTATATATATAGAGAGAGAGACAGCGAGAGATACTTTTGCATGAAAACACGCTTATGCATACATGTATATATACGTGTATATATATAGAGATATCTTCAGTATGAAAACCCGCTTATGCATACATGTATCTATACATATATAGAGAGAGGGAGATTCGCAGTGTGTGAACAGATTGAGAGAGAAGGAGCGTCTCAAGGGGGAAATGTTATACACAGCAAAACAGTATTATGTTCGCATACATGTACGCATTACATAGGGCGCTGATACATAGCAGACGTACGCATATGTATTCATAAGTTTTTTCTTGCGATGTTGTACCCTGGGGCGCTCCTGCTGTGCGTGTCTTTCTGCATGTATGCGATCTCCTCCATGCACAAAGTTCTGACAGGTTTAGCAGTACGTGTGCATGTCTGAGTGTCTGTACATACACATGCACCTGAGGTATATATATAATATATACACATACATACATACATACAGTTATATCTATACGCACGTGCACTCACGTATAAGCACATACACTACTATATACGCACGTACACACATATATACGCACGTATACTTATACATACTTACGTACACACGATATATATAATATATATATGAACGAACACGTCTCCTGGGCTCAGCTTACCAAGATCACTGGTGAACGAGTTCTTAAGCGACTGTGGATTTTGAAAGGTAAATATGACGCAACTTATGCAAGGCGAAGTGGTATGACGGTATGAACACTGAACCGACTAAGGCATTGCCCCGCCCGATCTTCACAAGAAGACATCTATATATATATGTACATACGTATAGAAGCTTATACATATACATATATGTATATAGATACACGTGTATATAGGGAGAGAGAGAAGAGGATATTTTCTGTTTTGTTCGTTATAGTCTCCGTAATCTTTGAGTAGTATATATGCATTCTTCTTAAACCACTTTTTTTTAGGCGAGAAGAGCTATAAGTATCTTTAGTGAAAACTTTGTCGACACTTCATGCTGTAAGGCCAGTGCACTGTACGGAGCTAATGCTATACTGGCCTGCCGCTTTCGCCCAGAGAGCATGAGCGTCGAGCGTGTATATGAATGCATGTGGAACCTTTCTGCTACCGTCTCATTCCAGTGCATGTACATATATATGAGCTGCTCTTGTGTGGAGCTCTCTGCAGTACATATTTAGTATCATACGAGGGTGTATGAGGATGCCAGACATTTGTACGTGCAACAGAGAAAGCAACACATACTTGCTAGCATACGGCTATCAGCACATGCTAAGAAGGACGTAGGCACCAATTAGGCGTGCCAGCCTTTACAAACGTACATATGGAGTACCTCTACGTGTATATAGATATATATATGTATGCGCAAACGATATGCTTTGAAAAGACAAAAAAGGGCAAAGACAGGTTGGCCTACAAGGATCATTGCATTAGCACTTCTACATTCGTATGAATTCCGCTCCGCAGCTCCAGAAGAAGGAGTTACATACACTGATGACACCTGTCAGGTGCTTACTCGACTTATAGTGCATGTATACGTGTATTTGTGTTCGTATTTTCATATATGTTTGTGTAGGCTAGGTTCTATGCGCACTGCCGACGCGACCCTCCTACTTAGGGGCAGTAGACTACATAAGCGTCTGTATGTGTGTATCGTGTGTGTGTGTGTGTGTGCATGTTCGTGTATGTAGAGACCCCCGCCAGTGAGGATAGAGATATATGCATATATATATGACACTCACTATGTGCTACGAGACACATAGGCATGCATATACGTATATATGTATTACACACATATATATCTGCCCATCTTTGTGTAGCAGTGTGTTCGGAGAGAGAGAGATACATGCGTATACGACCCGTCAATATGTGCTCGTAGACCCTTTTATTACATATACATACATCTGTAAATCTTTGTGTACGTGTGTTTGTGTGTGCGCGCAACAGAGACTGAGGCTCTCTTCGTATGGAAAATCACAGTCTTTCGATACCTAATACCCCCCCCTTGTATATGTATATATGAGTACTGAGAAACACTGTTGCGAGAGGTTACGGGCGACGGTGAATTCAGCTCAAGGAAGGTAAGCTTGCAGACAGTCACTGATCTCTGAGAGTTTGGTTGTACTTGGAGAGCAGCAAGAGGCTCGGACAACAATGCGCGAAAAATGGTTCATAATTATAGACCTTTCTAAAGGGAAAGCGAATTTTTTCGATAGCCTACCAATACACAAAATAGTGTTCAAGCCTTCATCGAGAGCAGCTTTCACTTTTGCTGCTACCACCGCGTTCGACTCCCCCCTGCAAAGAAAAAGAGAAGCAGACGACGTCCCATGGTGTTTGATACCCTCAGAGCGGCTGAGGAAAGACGGACACGCAAAGAGGGTTTTAAAACGAAAAGGGTGTGAGGTCTCAAGTAGTAGTAGCTACTGTCAGTTCATTGAACGTGCGGGGACTGCTCGACAGTGCCCTGCTGCTGCTCTGTGTGTGTGTGTGTATGATAGCTGCTGCAGCAGCGACCACAGCAGTGAATCTGCAGCCCACAGGAGGAGAAGCAGCACCAATGGCATTTTCGTTTGTTGCTGGAAGTCACGCAAGAGCAAAGCTTTCTGCACGCAGGTGCACAACTATCATATTGTGTGTGTGTGCGTGTGTGTGTGTGTGTGAGGAGCAGAGTGTTGTCGGCACGCAAAAGCAGCAGCAACTGCTGCTGCTGTTGCTGCTCTTCAGAGAAGTTTGTCTTTTCTTGCGCACACATGAACACACACACACACACACACTCTCAATCAGGCAGCTGCCCAGCATAAGCGTCTAATTAGGAGAGTATTAGTGCGTATAGCCTAGACTTTCAAGGTACTAACTTACACTACATAAAGAGGACGCAGTCTAGAATGCTATGAGACATATACACCTATATATATATATGTGCTCTACCAGTACATGATCGGTGTAGATAGTAGCATTCTCTATAAGAGCAGCAGCAATTGCAGAGGCAGAAGCTGAATACTACCGCGTAACACAGTCTTTTCATGGTACCAGGCTCTACTATATCATAGAATAGACATATATATACATATACATGTGGCTCATAGATACGTAGCCAACGTTGAAAATAGTCTTCCTCATACAAGAGCACAGTAGCGGAGGCAGGGGTCGAGTGCACGTGGGTTGCTCAGTGTGTGCATGATACTAGACTATACTGTAAAGGGCATCGACAGCCCAGGAATTGCATATTACATATACATATATACGCGTGCTTTAAACAAGTATATATTCAGCGCGTAGAACACATGTGCTTTGGAAGCGCATAGTCGGCGTTAATAGTAGCATTTCCCACAGGAGCAGCAGAAGCAGCAGCAGATGCGGAAGCAGCTAGCTGACTTCTGAATGTCTTCATGAAAGGTATGGAGACGACATTCGGCTCTCAGCGATGAGGGACCTCCGCTGTACATACACTCAGTAGAATATTAGTGCGTGGCCCGGTCTTCTCATAGTACCAGAGTATATTATATAAGGGGTGGATAGTCCTGTTCACATCGAGTGCTTTGTAGTCTAGAAGACTATAAATATATTGTCTCAATGTCTTTACAGAGGGCACGAAGGAATATGGACATTGTGAAGAGGACGGACGACCGTAGGAAAGTCAAAAAAGAAGACAGAGAAGGCTCAATAAAAGAGGCTACAGAGGTGGAGCTGAGGGAAGACGTGAAGCTGGTCAATGTCTGTTGTATGCTGTGCTGTTGTTCTCTCCTCACTTACATATATGTATATATGTATACATACAGCTGCAGGTATATACGTATACGTACGTGGACACACCGGTGCATGGGGATATGTAAATATATAGCTTTCTTCATTTGAAGAAAGTGAGTGAAGTACTATAACGTCGTCTTGCATTTACCTTGCTTTCTACTCTCGTGTCGTCTCCTCTCAGGCCGGCACCGGAAAGTTTTCCGTGAGCGTCTTCGGCACCTTGACGCCAACACATCTACGGAGCGCTGTCAGTAGACTCTTACCAGCTCGGTAACATTCGAATAGAAATAGAGTACAATGTCTGCCTAGGCACAGATAGTCTTGGTGTACACACAGAAGTAATGTGTCCGTCTTCCTTCTGGCTTGTCGTGCATCTAAAATACTACGCAAGTTTCCCTTCTTGCTTTTCGTGCACCTGCAAACGGGAACTATCTTGTTCCCGTCGTCGTAGGTGCCTTCGCTTATACATATATATATGTATGTGTATATGTGCATAGCAGCAGGATTTGTGTGGGGGGAAGATACGTGTGGTTGTGGGAGGGTCTCCTCGTAGGCTCACACATACGTTTGTACGTACTGACATAACGCTGCAGCAGGTACATGCACCGATATACGCAGTGTATAGATGTGTGACTGGTATTATAGATACTCTCTGTCACGTATTGTAGAACACTAACGAGAATGAATGGAGGATCATGTATGTGTGTGTGTGTGTGTGCGTGTGTGGGCAAATACAGAAACATTTACATATCTCCATGCATCTGTGTGTCTACATACATATACGACTATAACGTTCATGTATATGTATATATACATATATGTTAATGAGGAGAGAAGAACAGCACAGCATACAACAGGCCCAAGACGTGGAAACAACATGTGTCATGTGAGTCGGCGTACAGAGGAGATGTAGGGACGTCACTTCTCGGAGACGCGTCATTCAGCTCTAAAGCCATCACTATTTATACTGCCCTACAGCTGCTATTAGTATTAGTATTGTTGTCACTCATACATAAGTCGTTCGTTTACTAGTATGACTCCCACTAACAAGTATTATGCGTTTGACCACATGCACATGTTACTTTTCTCTTGGCGTTTGCCCCTAGACTGATAATATCATACCACTCTTCTACCAGTATAAGTACAAAAATATATATATACACATATACATATACATATGCTAATTTACCAAAGAGTATTACCTAGTATTGTCTCTGATATCACTTCTACAGCCCCTAAACTGATAATACTATATCTGCTAATCTATCACTATGTACATATATATTACTTTAGTACCAACAACCATCATTCATATGTCACTTCTACAGCCTCTTAACTACTAATATTGTAATGAGCGTTACTATTTATATATATATATATATGAGTACCGTACTTCTATTATCGATAAGTACCATTCATAAGTCACTTTTCTTGCGGATATGCCATGCTACTTCACATTTCTTAAAACAAAATAGTCATGTACACCGCGGGAAGCAGAAACGGACGCACCGGCTGTCCTCCTCCGAATCCTGCGCGACGTTCGCTGTGGCCTAGTACTACCCACTCAATTCCAGCGTCCTTCGAAAAATAGACAGAGAGACAGAAGGTAAAGAGAAAAACGTAGCAGAAGGCGAAGCGAAATAATGAAGTGCAGGAGAATTGACAAAGACGCCATAGAAGAAAAGACCAGACACAGAGACATAAAGCAGAAAGAAAGAGTAGATTGCACGCGAATATAACCAGATGTGGTAAACGACACAAACAGACACATCGACGGAATTGAGGAAAGAAGTAGTCATTAGCACAAACGTAGAACTAAAGGCCAGAGGCCACGTATGAGTCTCAGAGTATGCATCGATACACAAAAGCTGCACATACGATAGTAGTTCAAACAGAGGAGCTGCCCAGTACATGCATACTAATACAACAGTGATCCGCACAGGATGCAATAAGATGCCATAAAGAACTTGACAGAGAGACAAAAGGCAAGAAACGAAGCACTCAATAGCACAAGTATTGAACGAAGGGGCTCAGCGAAAGCATCAAAAAAAGAAGAAAGAGGAAGGAATGAAAAGGAGACACGACTATGGCATGGTACGGTAAACGTACGGCAAATAGAGCAAGCAGGCGGGAGTGTTGCCATGAGAAAAGATTAGAAGAGCTCACAGTGTGAAACAGTAGAGGAGGCATTTGCATGTGAAGAGAAAGGTATTATCAGCATGAAAGAGACATTCATGATGTTTACAACGAACACAGAAACAGGACGCGGAGAGACATTAAATCCTGTCAGCAAACAGAAGAGGAGGTCAAGAGAAGGAAAGGATTCTCGGGAACAGAGTAACGTGAATGAATGTGCCCTGCCTGCAGAGGAATTGTTTTTGATTATTTTCAAATGTGAGACAGGAAACAGACACAGAAGTGTGAGAGTTGATCTCACGATCCTGACTTGCACAAGCTCGAAAGGTGATAAAAAAAGAAAGGATATTCTAGAAAAAGAAACGAAAACTACGAAGCACGAAAGCTGCCGCCACACGTCGAGAAACATAAACATTTGCACTGGCATGAAAAAGTCCTCTACATTGATGGAGGATGACTTTTGCGCCGTGCAGTCGTGGCCCCTTCTTGTATTTGCTTTTCTCGTCAAACGTGTCGGGCCTGCAATCAGCAAAACCCGTTTTCCTAACGTGCTCCCTGCATACGCGATGAAACGAGACGTACGTGGCATTACGAGCTGGGGAGGAATGTCATAACAGCACTATACTTTGCATACGTTGCGACGCTTACTAGCAATGGATCCTACTCGCAATCTGTGGCGCTCTAGTAGGAGGGAATCTGTTGCATACAAGCGTACATATCTAGCTAACCATTCACACAGACGGAACAAGCCCACATAACGTGTAAAAGAGCTACATAAGGTATAATGAGGCCACATTACATGTAGCGAAGTCAGGCAACGTGTAACAAAGCCGCACAACGTGAAATGAAGCCAAACAACGTGATACGGGCGTAGGCGATGTGTAGTAGACCCACGCGATGTGTGTAGAGATGCATGCTTCTTTGGGGGATACACGTCGAGCGTCAAGGGCAGCAGGGCTACGACAGTCGTACAAAAGAGCTCAGCAGATGGTTGCAGATATCGGGCAATTACGTAGAGAACCAGTCATGCTAGGCCATCCAGTACCTAGCGAAAAAACTGATAAAGCTATGTCCGCGTAAAACGTCTCCAGTCTGCCGGTGTAATGGCCGCGAAGTAAGCGAAGCAAAGAATTGTGGGCGTGCATGCGCAGCCCGCGCAGAGACACTCAGGAACGTTCAGAGAGACGCATCCACGGAGATGCATCCTGCAGGTGAACAGCCATCTATCTCAAGCCTACATGAACGTATCTCTCTTTATGCGTACATATAAACATAAACGTATATGTATACGTATATGCCTCTACGTTTTTTCGTACCCCAAAGCACGCCTGTAGAGATCACTTGTATACATGTAAGATGTCGCGTTCTCGACTGATGCAGGATCGGTTAGACGTGGAATCAACAACAGTAACGAAAAGGAACGTGAATGATTTCCCGATAGTAATAGACAAAGTCTTAAGGGAGGCTGTCGTTTATCGCTATGAGATATCGCACCAGTACAAATGCTTGTGAAATGCAGGAAGAGCAAGTTGGCTCAAGCATTCATTGCTACGAACATGTGACTACTTGGAAATGCCTTACTACTTATTTCTGTGTGCAGACTCTGGTACACATTGAAGGCGGAAGAAGCACATGTCCGCAGACGTGCGCGTATGAATATCTACCAGGACTACTAAACTTTCACGCCCTAATAAGGGTGCTTGTTTGGAAAGGAGCAAACGATGTACAGAGACACATTCAGAGATGTAAACGATAGAATGATACATATATATATGTATGTATATATATGTATATGTATAAGGAGATGTGTGAATCGACGGATGCCAGTGTACGTAAACGTGTATGCTGATGTTTACGTATGTATACCTGCATTTGCTGACCTGCACCGTTACACATGTGTGAGTTTACAGAGAGACTTTATGAATCAATCAGTTGAACAACATATAGGCATGTGTCTAGTTCCAGAATTGATGAAAATATATAGGGGTCCGCTACGTATTCTACTGTGCGAGCGAATGCAAATGCATAGCGGAAACAGAAGAAGCTCAGGAGCAGAAGCGCGGCGGGAGGTAGAGTCTACATCAATGGCAGCACAGTAGAGACGCTGTGAGAAGAACATTAGAGACAATACTTTGGGAGGAAACGGCACAGCGCATTGTGATGTAATGTCAATTTTTCAGACTGAGGGAAAAAGAACAGCTAGAAGGAAGTAGCGACTAGTAGAACATGGAAAAGAAAAACGACAGAAAGATTTTAAAGAGGACAGCGGACACCGGCATATAGGTGCTGCTTCTAGTAAGCCAAGACGTATCCTGGTCGCTTCTCTTTCTCTTACGCGAAGCATCGTAGGGGAAAGCTCTCCGGTATATGCCCAGACCGCCACCGCGCACAGTCGAACTGTCCTGTGCTGCTAGCTTGCTTTCGAAGCCTGCTCTTTACGCGGCACGCGAAGAGACTGGGGGGAGCCACAATCACCTAGGGGTAGGACAGGAAACGCGAAGGAGAGAAGCATGTAGAACAACGACTCAATCGTATGTTGGTCAAATTGATACTGACACTGCCTTGCATGTGGACGTTCAGTCACCTGACAAACGCACAGGTATGAATTGTGTGCATCCATACAATCGTATTTGTTACGTAGGATGTGACTGCGTAGATTTGCAGCTGTTACGGATCCAGCCGGTAGTTGGACCATACCTGTGACTTGTGAAGGGTACCCAGTAATATGCGTGCATTCATACTTGAGAATTTATTAGGGGGCGGAATAGGCCAGGATACGGTGCAAATGTTGCTAAGTTTAGGCTGTCTCTCAGACGTATGTGCACATCGATGCAGAGGACGGCCAGAGCATTTGGTAACTACACATATGTGTAGAACTGGAACAGACACATCTGCATGACACCGATCTGCAAGCTACTGCCGATCCTCGTTCCTTTTGTGGAAGAAACTGGAAGCTTCATCCGAAGACAGTCTGGATTTGCAGTGCTCTGCGAAAGTGCATAGAGAAAAAAATACTGGCTTACATAGCCGGTAAAAGGAGTGGGGAAGGACCGTCTACTAGTTTATCGTTCCAGGACAAGTGTCGTCGAACAAATGCCGTGACAGACGTTTCTGCCGTAGTCCCCCTCAGTTGTCTTCCTTTCTTTGCTGCTTGCTGGAGATTGGGGTCACTGTATTTTCATGCTATCTACGCGGGAAGCGTTGTCAGAGCCTAGTTGATCCCTTTTAGGTTCACAGGTACACAAACGTTTGGACTGGCTGACTATGATCCCCTACGAAAAACTTCGCGTTAGGACACAGAAAAAGCAAGGAAGCCTCCGTCGTCCTCAAATACCTTTGAATACTCAGGTGCACGCTTTGCCATCTATATAGTGTAGGCGCTCCTCTGGCTCGAGCACCACCCGGGTGCAAATGCACTTCGATTATGACTCTACACACATCCTTTCATCAGCGCCGTCCCCAGCGTCAGATAAGGAGATGTTCTTGTTCTAACGGCCCTTCTCTTCCGCCAACTTCTCTGGCAAAGACAGTGTAGTTTTGCAGATTGGCCCGATGGGCTCCTCCGAACGTGTTGTGTGACTTGAGACTTTGGAGCCCTACTGTTCCACGTACAGCACCATAGTACGTTACGTTATACAAGTACTCCTTTTCAGCCACTTCAAATACAAATGCTTCCTCTTGCTTATATGTGATTCCCACTAGTAAGCTCCTGCAGAGGACCACCGTATTGACTTACTGCGAACGCGAAGAAACCCTCGCATGTAAATCTCCTTCCAGAGCGGTCAGTACAATTGACAAAGAAACACGAGAAGTACAGCAGTCACCCTATGTAATTTTGCTGCGTGCGACCTTCCATGCGCTCTACAGTAGTAAACAGTCACTGAGGTACACTCTGACACTAGCTCTTTTGGAAGGGCAGCATATCTCCTTGAGGTGGGAAAAAACTCTTATGAACGTGGTATTTTTTCGTTACGTTGCACTCAGTTGCAGCATACGTTTCTATGAGCTACAGGGGATATTCTGCCGCTGCATATCCGTTCACTACTTTGTGCAAATTTTAATACGCACCGACCGACACAGCAAAATCTTCGTAAGTATACGAAAGTGCACAAATAATATAGTGGATTAGTTGCCCTTCTAACGTGCACGCGCGATGCACATAATACATGTATCGTGAAGACGTCGAGAGACAACGCAGCGTGCCGATTGCTGCGTTCAACTGCAGGATTTTCTACATGTTCCATGTCCATTACGTGTCAGCGATTTGTTTTGACTCGACAGGATCGTTGCTACGTCACTCTTTGGGTGGCGAAGGTACACTAGCAACGTCCGATACCCTCGTTCGCTGCCCACGCATCTTTGCATATATATCTATGGGAAAAGTGTGGGCTGTATCATTGATATGCAGTGCCTCTAGCCCGACATTGTAGCACAGGGCCACACTCTGTTTATCAGGGTGCCTGGTCGCGTCGAAGCCGTGTATCATGTCCATCGGTTCGTTCCTGGCCGATGGTAATCTCTTCCACTCTCGAAAACACTGCGCGAAAAGGCACATAGTCTTCTTTCTATTCGCTTCATCCCTTTAATTGTCTGCTGTCCTTGCTTGGCGTGTTACTTCTCAACTTACATCGACGCTTTCAACGCTCGGCGACACGGCGTTGAGCATCTCTAGGAGTTCTTCAGTCTTTTCGAGTGTTCGTTACATTTCCAGTTTCCGCCAACGAAACTTTTCCGCAGTTCACCGCTCGGAGTGCAGTTTCGGTTCCTCCATTTTGATGTCATGAGTTCCCTTGCCGCCAAAATGCCACCTCCCTGTGCTTGCCGCCAATGACCCTGCTCCTCTTCGTGAGCGCTGGGCAGAAGTCGCAGGCCCTGCCGTGTATGTACACCTGACAGGTCCAGTGGAGCACAGGGAGGATCTAAAGCAAAGGCCCCCCTGACCCCACTTCAGGTACTGGGAAGATCTCCTGGAGGTCGTCCCAGGGATGCGGGAGCGCGGAACGCCCAAACAGAATTCATAGCGATGGCTACTGTACAGTAGGATGCACACCCAGTTGAAAACGCTGAAATTCTCTCGGTGCTGTACACCCCTGACAAGTGGTACTCCCGATCCATCATGGAACGTACGCATGGTGGGCAGCGTCAGTCGCCACAGTCAGCGGCGGACTGCAAGCAGTAGTGCAAGTTACCTGTCCGAGAAACACTTGTCTTTCTCGAGTGGCTTTAAAACTAAGTGTCCACCCAGCGTTGGGCACGAAGCAGCTGAAGCGTCGGCACCGATAAAGAAAAAATTAGGAAGGTACATTTGCGTCGTAGTGGCGTCTCAGTAGACAGCGAAGGAAACAGTCACCGTAGAAAGCAGGCACAAGCCACGATGCACACCGAAACAGCTGTGTGTGCTGGTGTAGGCTGCATCAGATGGGACGTGCATCTTCCCACGATGCTCGGTACTTAGCCAACCGAACGGGGTGCGATGCGGACGGCCCTCCCTACACTCCGCTGACTGCAACGGGACCACGCCGATGTCTACGCGTTGTGGTCAGCAGTCTCTCTTGTGAAGCACCTTACATGTGATCTATCACATTTTTTGTCAGCACTGCTGCAGTGGAAACTAGGAAGGCGGGTCAAACTCTATAACTCTGGCTTTAATGCTCGTGGCCATGTGTAGCAGCTGTCCACCTCCACTGCACCGAGGAAGTGACGCACCCCGTGGGGAAGAGGGCAGGATCGGACTTCCAGCTTCACTGCATAGTTCGCATGTTCTCTAACCTGTGAATGTTGGCGTGCGCTTTCCAGCCGACCTGAGAGAATAAACTGAATGAATCTATCGGTGCCCCGCAGAAGAACGTTGTACACACTAAGGCCCAGCTCGTGCGCGCTGCACACCATACTAGACGTATACTCTAGCACGTGCATCCGCCAGCTCGACTGCGCACGCAGGACAGCTCAGTCTCCCCGGGCTGTGATGCTGTCTCGCACTAACAGTAATGTCTGGCCGCAAGCGAGCTAGTCGCTGTGTGATATGGAGTAGAGCGATTTGACTTCGTGTAGGAACTATGAGGTGCTCTGCTAGCATCAACTTAGTCTTCCCTGTCAGGGTTTTCTGCACATGGCGTGATTTTAGCGTTCTGTGCTGGTGATGTAGACTACGTGTCAATTGGCAGCATAGAACGATGAAATCCGCAAGGGAAACCCTGAGCTTTTACCTATGCTCGAGGGGGAGAGGAGCCTTGAGGGAAGCTTACCAGGATGTCCGCAGCATGCTGGAGTAGTTTGAAGCGGTTTTCCCACACAGGCGGATAATAGGGGGCATTGGTAAACAATAGTATGCATAGCAGGACAAAACCACACCCCTGCGAACGCTAGTATACTACATGCTCTTCGTAAACCTACAGTGCCGACAAAAGAGTATATGAGGATTTTCCAATTTTTTGAGCAAACGCGCACTGTTCACTGACATTTCTAGCAGGCACCCACTTGCGTCTGCGTGGTTGCCTGCGAACGGAGTTACTGATTGGAGACGTACCGTCTAGACTTGTTATTTCCTCGTCAAAAGGCTTAAGCTCAGAGCAGGTGCTCCACTCTCGCTGAGATACGCAGTGCACATAGGTATGCAAGGCACTATTTTCGGGGGGGTGCCAGCTGGAAAGGCACAACAGAAAGCAGTTTCCAAACAGTGAGTGCTCCGCTGAGGCAACTCGCACACAAGGTTGCTGAGCCTAGAAGGCGAGAAGGGTTTCTAGCTATCCCTCTATTGCGACATCAGTAACACTTGCGCCGGGCGCTGCCGGCAGGGTGTTTTGCCCAAAGTTCTCGACATACGCGTGATACTTGTCGTAGCCGTGTTCTAGACCATCATCATCCGGAGATCCGTGGGGATGCGCAGGCACAAAAGCCTTTTTTGTCTTGGCAGACAAGTTCATGTTTGTACAGACGCAATGTTTCACTCGTAGGTGGCCTCGGTATCACGTGCGAAACACTAAGACTGTTTCAATGTTTCCTCTTGTCACTAGTGACCTGGCAGTCGGAAGGCTGCTAGTGCGTTCAAGAGAGTGAACGCGATGATGTTGGCAGTTCTCGCACGTGTGCTGAGATACAGGAGACAACCACGAATTCACAGTTTACTTCTGCCTTACCAACATGTGGAGGCTAAGTACGGTGCAGCTGCTCATCGCAGTACCGACTCGCTAGTCTGCTAGAAGAGAGCTGAAGACAGTCCGCATGAATACCGAGAAGTTGTAGCACACTCTTCTTCACGCAGTTAGACATCCGTGTGTAGCGTGACACAGCATGCACTGTGCCCAATGCGCACAAAACGACTACGCGTGAGCCACACCCTGAGACAAAGCGTGCGCGATATCGGTCTCCAAGTAGGCGCAGATTTTTCCACCCGAGGGCAATCCTCTAAAGACACCGCGTACTCAGTCCTCCCACTGCTGGAAGTGCGGGCCGTCCGCTGTAGTCTCTGTCCCGGCAGCCGGCGTACACTGCAGCAGTCGTGTCCCCTACCCCAGCATATACCGCAGGTACCGCACCTGGTATAACCTCAGTAGCTACGTCGAATGCAGCTCACACGCATGGGAGTGCAATACCAGTCATGTTGAGCGAACCAGCAGGATGATGAGTACCTGCATCAAGGTGGTAGGTGCTAAAGTGTAACAATACTCCGGCAAGTGTGAGGTCTTGAGATACCACGTCTTCTTACTCAGCTGGATCGGCGAAGGACCACCCGACACCACAACCGGCTGCCGATCTGGTAAGCGCAATAGCTCGTTCAGCGGCGTGAACAACGGAGTCCTTATAAAGAAACCCTCATGCATACACAGCACACGTGCTTCGATACTGTTACCAGCCCCAACTCGCCCTTAGTTATGACGCATTGTCCTGTCCCAGAGGAAACATATATCTCACACTTACTTTCCGTCAGCATATCAGCACAGACCTGAAACGTGTGCACAGCACGCACCATTCCCGACTTACGCATTACGATGGAGAACCTCCAACAGTGTTCATATAAGGCTTGCATTCAAACCCATAACCGTGGAGCGGTAGCGATCAAAAACGCAGTGCGCCAACTTTCACTATAGAAGCCCTAGTCCGCTACGTGAGCGCCAGTCGAGACTGGTCCTCGCGAATCTTCCAATGTCCGTTCAAATAAATCAGAACCCGCTGCAGTTATCTTGCTTACTACCACGCAACACCGCACCCCGTTCAGCTCGCCAACAAGGCAGCGTACCGATCGTGCGCTCTACTCGTACCTCTACGAACGTACGTACATCTTGCAAACAATCAGCATCCACACAATCGTTGTAGTGTGCATGCGTAGTGGGGATACACAGACAGCTGGATCGATGCACTCGTTTGTTCTGGTTAGGGACGGTGACTCTGTGTTTCGTGCACGGATCAACGCTTGCCGGCTACAGGCCGCTACAGTTTCCGTTGCTGTGGTCCAACCCTACCACAAATGCGTGAGTACTGGGCATGTCTATGAAGCCTCTCAACGTCGTGTTAACAGTCTGAGATTCCCTTTCTTGGACGCAGCTTACATTGCGGTGTACGATATATGCGACGGACGCTACAGCAAAAGCACAACTCCCACATTCTGCAAAGACCAGCGCCAGCAAATGCAAGTGCTGATACTGGGACGACTGTGCTAAAAAGAAGCTGCTCCTTAGGATTAATCTACCTCCTTCAAGAAAAGCCGTACACGTGTGTAACTCCTACTGGGGAAAAGCCTGCACGTCAGCTACTGAAAATGCACTGAGGAGCAGCCGCACGCCACACTTCTGACCTCATCAGGTGCGGTACTACAGATTGTGTCCCACACTTTATTCTCTAACTTGTGTGTCCTTCCTGTATATATTCTCACCTGGTGGATCTATTCGCTGCGCTCTACAACGATTGGTGTGAAACAACTGTCGTCGACAAGTCTAGCTTTTAGGGTGTGCGCTGCGTCACGGTGATTGTGCACGTGCGCCACCGCGGGTTCACACGGCAGCTTAGAAAGAACCGGGAGCCTCAGCCGAGTTCATTAGGCCTCCTTGCGGCGAGAGTGAAACTGTGGACATAGAGGAAGTACATTCTACTGGAGGGTGAACGGCTTGTGACGGGAAGCCGTACAAACTGAGGGGGTCTAGCATCGCGATATGCGTCAACCGCCCACAGATCTAGTGGGAACCTCCAGCGCTGTGGTGCGTCTACGGACAGGCGACGCCGGTGATAGTCCGCCGCCAACAAGCGAAGAAGGACGGGGCGAGGTCTTTCATTACGATAATAACGTTATATTTATAGCGAGAAGCCAGAATTCCTCGCCTATGGCGGGAATGGATGAAGGATGATCTTGATGCAGGCATACGTCTTCCACTTTTGTTGAACTGCGCGCGCAGGCGGCAACATGTGGCACCAGCCGGGGGCAGCCGCTCTTTAAGGGGAAGTAGTTTACGGGGGGATCGTACGTTGCTCACAATTTGTGCAGCTTCCTCTCACTCTATTGAAAAGACCGAACTTTGATGTCGTTTATTTGCTACAGTTGCACCCCAAGGGGTCAACCACCGTAAGCCGTTCCTTCGCGCCCTACGTGCATGACTTCACGTGTTCGCGTCGTGTACTCAGTTCCTTGCATGAAGTTGGCCCTTCGCCGCTTTCAAAAAAGCTACGAAGATTCTCCTGTGGACCAGCTCTATCAGCGTTTACCGCGTAAAAGTAATTTTTTTCCTTCAAATCCCGCTACTGTCAGGGTGTCTTCCACCCTCTGAGGGACGCAGCCTTCCCGCGGCGAACAAATCGTTGGTTTCTAGTATAACGAGTGGTGGGGTCATTTGACGTATCTCTTTTTGGGAGGGCAGATTCTTCTTCAAACGGCGTCCAGCGTGTTTTTAGCGCTCATCGCGTGTTGTTTTTCATGGCAAATGCTGCCTCCTAGGGGAGACGTGTTTGTGAAGAGCGTCACAGGGGTTCCACGCTACTTTAAATAGTGAACCTCCCCGTGTTTTCCCGCTCTCTTCTGGTTTTCGGTAGTACTTGATGTACGTTTCGTTTTCGGCTGCTATCCTGCCTGTATACATCCGTATATGGGGATCTTTAGTGTACCTGATGTCGTAAGCTGGTAGAGATATGGGGAGTTTTGGACGCATGATTGCGAGCGACATGCG
>NW_026697991.1:0-71547 GCF_030435755.1 Ochotona princeps | reverse complement strand
TGTATATGTGTGTGTGTATGCGTATATGTGTGTGTGTATGTGTGTATGTATGTATGTAGGTATTTGTGCACGTGTGTGTGTGTGTGTGTGATCATTTCGCCGTTCTCCTTTCATTCCTACTTGACAACTTCTCCTCCTCCGTTACGACTGCTGCTGCTGCCGCTGCCATCGTGTGTGTCTGCGTGTATGTGAGAGAGAGAGCGGAGAGACTTGTGAAATACATTTGTTGGCAAAGAAAGAAAGAAAATCGTGTACCTATATGCCTACACACACACACGGACAGCGTACCCACATATACATATATGTATATATATATATACATAAATATACGTATAGATATATATATACGTAGTTACGTGCACACAGGGTTCTTCGCGGCTTTTTTTTTGGTGGGAGAAGACTTTATTTTTTTTCTCTGGATGTCTCTTTCTCTTCCTTCACATGTGTTTTGTACCAAGACTAAAGACAAGGGAATCGTAATGCTCCATGTGATCGTCGCCTCACCCTCTCTTTCTGTTTCCTTGTGTATATATTTGACAGTATTGTGTGCTCTGCTCCTATGCTTCGTTTTCTTCTCCTTCTTTTTCCCGTCGTTTTTTCTTAGTTCTTTTCTTTCTGCTAGGGGTCTCCAGTAAAGGGCGAAAAAGAGAGGAAGCATGCGATGTGCAACTTCTAGCGCTTATTTCTCTATTCGATGTTTTCCTCTCCCTTTTGGATGATGCATGCGTTAAAGAAAAAAAGCAGAAACCACGTTTTTGCAGCTACCTTCGTGTCTGCATGTCTACTGAAATCCAGTCTCTCTTCCAAAACACGTAGAAACATGTCTTAGTGCTCAGTGGTTTTGTTTTTTCCCTCTCAGGAGTCGTATGCTGCAACAACAGAACTGACGTTGTAGTAGTAGTGGTATAGGTAAGGGTTGGTAATCACCCCTCCCACCTCGTGATGGCGTTCATTTTTTTCCTGCAGGCACACACACACACATCGAAAATTATATCTCCCCCGTATGCTATATTATATATATATACTCATGATATTAGCATACGTATATATATATATATGTAGTTGACAACTGTTCATATATATAATATATAATCTTAATAGTGACACCTGTTCATATATATATATATATATATATATATATATATATATATATGCATACATACTCACCATACTGGCGTGTGTATATATATATATATATATATATACATACAATCAACAACTATATACATAAAACATATAATCATGATAGTAACATCTGTACATATATATATATACTCATGGTATTGAGATGTGTTCTCCTCTCTCTATAGATATATCTGTATAGAAAGAATAATGACATTTGTTGATATATATGTATATACATTCTCATAATACTGTCGTCTTGCTGCTGCTGACGACCTGGCTTCCTTCTTTTTTTCAGGAATTATGGTGCGATTGATGCTGGTTTTATCTCCTGCGGCTGCTGCGTTGTCGGGTGTGAGTGCGTCTCGACTGGTCCAGACGTTGTTGGCTTCTCTGCGTCTCCAGGGTGCAGAAAAGAAGTTTACTAAATTTCGACTTGTAAGAAAAAAGGAGAGGAAGAACCTTTGTTTCATTTTGTTTTGTGAAGCGGGGGAGAGAAAAAAACGCAGAGGCGGGGAGAGAGAGAGAGAGAAAGGAAGTGAAAGAGAGGGAGAGAGAAAGAAAAAAGAGAAGAGAGCTTTGTTTCCTGTGCGGGAGAAGGGATGAGAAGACATGTGCTAAACTTCTAGGCTCAGCAGCGAGAGATAAAAAAACGCATGACTCTGCGTTTGTGTAAGAGGAGATGGCAGAGAAATAAACCGAAGGATCACAATTTAGAAGAAATAAGAGACAACAAATGTATCCGTTTTTTTCAGTTGTAAAGCAGCAGACGAGAGTACCAGGGCGCAGCAGAAAGAGAAAAAATGTTGCGCTTTTACTCTCGTGATAATAGTGTACTCGTAATATACTCTCACATACACAGACGTTGTTATTGAATACACACGTACATACACAGTTATATACACATGTACATACATACCTTCATACACAAGTACACACAGCCGTACAGACAAACGTAAAGACATCACGAACACTCACACACAAACACACACACATACAAATACATACACACAAAATGGATGCACGTATTAACTCGTAAACGTATATATATATATATATATTTGTATATGGACACACACGTATTCATGTACACCTGGCCACAAGCATTTACACACATACACGCCGCGGTACATACAAATGGTGGGCGCATATAAACGAAAGATACAGACATATATATGTATATATGTATACAGACACAGCTGCACACACATACATATACTTGAATACATACATATGCCCATACAAAGACGTAGACACTCACACACGCAGACGTGCAGATACACACACGGACATACACAAATATATATATTTGTGTACGTATACATGCGTGCATAGATATATATATATATACGTATATGTATATATATATATACATATACGTATACATATATATACACATATGTGTATATATATATATATATATGTACGTGCTATGAGAAGATACACACTCTAGAACAGAAACTTATATGCATGTTTATGTATATACACGTGCTCATATTCATATATATATGTATATATGTATATCTGTGTATACATATATGTATATCTGTGTATACATATATGTATATATGTGTATACATATATGTATATCTGTGTATACATATATGTATATATATATATATGCAAATAGAATATATACACCCCGTATTGTCAAACGCAAACACATATAAATATGCCTGTGTATGTATATAAGTATATACACCCAAACACAAACACATGTATATATGTGTATGTATAGAGGAACACGCATATATAAATACATGCGAGTAGAAGATATAACTTTAAGGAGAAACACAAACATGATTGTGTGTGTATGTATATATTTATACGCGGATATAAATATACATAAACATATATGTAAATAGATATATATATATATATGTATGCATATATATATATATATGCGCGTAGAAGGGTGATCACTATGCATGGATGTCTCTGACTAACGCAGCAAAACAGGAGGCCCCTGGCCCTCTCCATATATTACGTACACGCAAACACAAACACACACACACACACACAGAGACATATGCACATGTTGTACGTGTGTGTGTGCATATTTGTATCTATATATACATATATTATATAGTCATATACATAGAGATCGAGACAGTACTACTACTCCTGCCACTACTACTAGTACTAGTACTAGTAGTATATATATATAACGTACACGCAAACACATATACACACACACACAGAGACATATGCACATGTTGTATGTGTGTGTGTGTGTGTGCATATTTGTGTATATATATATATATTTATACATATATCATATAGTCATATACATAGAGACAGACAGAGAGAGTACTACTAATACTACTACTAGTACTAATACTACTAGTATTAGTACTGCTACTGCCACAGGTGCGTTTACTGCTGAAGTAACATGGTAGTGCATGAGGCCGACGCGGCGTGTTTGCTTTCTGAATTGTAGTAGTAGACACAATAACATGAGTGAGAAAGTGAGGAGGAGGAGAAGGTATAGAGATGGCAACGAACTATCTTATTAAGAAAGGTTAGGTTTACATATACTCTTGTATATATACAGAGAGAAATGTACACGTGTGCATTCAGACATCCCTGATAACCGCTAATACAACATAGCTAGCGGAGGTAATATTTGTGTGACTGCTCTCGCCTGTACGTGCATCAGTGACTGATTTTGACTATAACTAATATGTGGTCGAAGGCGCGCATCGAGGGATTCATTCAAATGCCCTACGTATATACATATATACATTTATATATATGCATATATATATGTATATATGCCCACATACATATTATATACATATATCGTCACGCCCCCTATTGTATGTGTTTAAGTGCATATGAGTGTGTGTATGTGTGTATATATATGTGTGTATGTGTATATATGTGTGTATGTGTATATGTGTGTGTGGATGTGTGTATATGTGGGTGTGGGTGTGTGTGTGAGATGATTTGTTGATGCTGCAGAGAACACTGGGTAGACGAGTAACAGAGAGTATCAAATTCCCCGCTGTATTTGCTGTTGGCATGCTCCTTGTATTTTCGTGGCTTATAATACTCGTAAGCTCCTTATCTCAGTAGGATTCATAACTACAAACATATAGATATCAGTATATATATATATATATGTGTGTGTATATATGTATGTGTATGTATATATATATATATACATATGTGAAACGCTTATGGTGTTGTCTTCGCTTATGATACTCGGAAGCTCCCTAAGTTGGCGAGACTTTATCGCTAATGATATCTGAATATATACGTAGATGGTCATATACGTATATATATATATATATATATATATATATATATATATATATATGTGTATGTGTAAATATTGGTGTGGGTACGCACAGTATATTTTTGTGGACTAATCTAGTCTTTAACTCTCTACGTCATCAACATTATATCACGAACAATACATAAATAAATATATATATATATATAGCCGTGGATATATATATATATACATACATATATCTGTATATATATATATGGCAATATTCAACATATGTCCATGCCATATCGTACTCGTAGGCTCCCTATTCCAAAAACGCTTCCTCACTATTACTACTACTACTCTAAGACCTGTTATTATATATATCTCTCTTTATATATATATACATATAAATATATATATATATATACATACGTATATAGTCTGTCGGTCTGTCTCTCTCTATATATACATACATAAGCATATACGTATAAATATACATATATACGCATACGAAGGTACATACATATATATATATATATATATATAGGAATAGCAACCTTGATATATGTATATGTGTGTGGATATCAAATGCATATGGTATGTGTAGAGGCGAGACCGTATGACAACAACGTCGACAGGACAGACAGTATGCCCCCTACACGACCTCCACAGGCCTCCATATTATGCCTTAAGCCCCTTAACATATATAAATACATACATGTACGTACATGTACACTAATATACAAATATATGTATACGTGTATGTATATATGTATGTACATACAACCTCTACAGGCCTCGATTCAATGCCCAAAGCCCCTTTACATATATAAATATGTCATATATATATATATATACATACATATACACGTATATACAAATGTATATATATATAGGTAAATACGTGTATGTACATGTACATGAGATGTATCTGTGGATATGTATATATATATATATATGTGGTTGTATATTTGGATGCGTATGTATAGGTATATATATGTATTTATATGTATATGTACGTGTTTATCTGAATAGGTATGTATATACATATATATGAGTCGTAGATGCAGTTGTGTATTTGGATATGTATATATATGTATGTATAAAAGCCTATGTATATGTATGTGTAGTTTGTAGTTAAATAGGCATATACATATGTATATGTAGTGGTATGTCTCGATAGGTATGTGTATATATGTATATGCATATATAAGTATGTGCATGTATGTGTAGATGTATATTTGGATAGGGACATGTACATATATATACTATTTTAGGTATGTATATGAACGTGTAGTTGTACATTTTTGGAGGTTTGTATATATGTATACGTATGTATATCTAGCTGTCAATTAGTATATGTATGTATATTTGTGTGGATATGCATACATATATGTGTATGTATGTGTAGCTATAGGTATGTATACGTATGTATATGTATATAAAGTTGTATATTTAGATTTAGATATATATATATATGTGTTACACACAGGGGAACGTACACGCACACATACACATATGCTCATGCATGTACACATACGCATTAACACCTGTACACATACGTCCGTACACATTCATACACATACGCACATATACACACGCACACTCGTACGTACAACTGTATATACTTACTCACATACACTCAAACACAATCTCCCACACTCACAGACGCACGCCACCACACACACAAACACTCACACACGCGTACACTCACACATTCAGATGTATACATATATATATATATATGCATACCCAGTCATGCGCCTTTGTGACTAGTGTCATACATGCCTACACGGACTCACCTCGAGACAAACGCGTGAACACATATATGTACATATACATGTATTTACATGTATATATATATGAATATGAGTAGCTTTTCAGTGAGTCTGATGTCCGTGCATATTTAGACATACACGTGTATATATATACATATGTATGTATTGGGTATATATGCCTCCAGATCACGACACAGAGCTCTATGTACATGTATATATACGTATATATGTGTGGGTTTTGCCAGTGAGTCTAGTATACGTACGCGTTAGTAAAAGACATAAAATATTTGTACACATATTACAATTCATGCGTATGTATATATGTATATTAGTATGAGCTTTGCAAGTGATACAGAGTATGTGCGTATACTCATATACATATATACCTATCTGAATTTATCAACGTATATATATATGTATAGATACAGAGAGAGAGCAAGCTTTTCAAGTGAGTTTTTATTATGTACGATATTGAAAACACATAAGTAGTTACATACACCATATCACACATCTGTCATATATATACATATACATATATATCTATATATATATTTATGTACATATATACATAACATATATATATATATGTACATGTGCATGGGTTTTGCAAGTGAGCGTGCTATATGCGTCCATACTTGGAAGACACATACACGTGTAGAAGTCTCTATCCTATTGCCTATGTATAATATATATATATATATTCGTACACATATATGTATATATGACGTTTGCAAGTAAGTCTGATGTACGTGTGCATACTTGATAGATACATACGTATATGTATCCGATTAGAAGATAACTACGAAAGAAAGTCAGGCCGCCATGTTGTATATGTCTGCGGGCGTGTTGCACACACACACACACATATGTATATGTCTATATGAATGGAAAACAATTTCATCTACCCACGCACACACACACACACACACACACACACGCAGACACAGACACACACAGACACACACACACACACACAAACGGAGACACATTCATGTGGTGGTGGTTGTAGTGGCGGTTTGTATGAAGTACGTGCACGTGTTGTTACTACTGCGTGCTGCTGTTGGTGCTGCAGTACATCTCTCATTGCACTTGGGTGGCTTCAATCGTCTATTCGCAACCAAGTATTGTTTTAAGTAAGTTTTTTTCATACTTTTTTCCCTCCTCCTTTCGCTTGTCTTCTGTCTCTCTTCCACACGTCCGTTTTTGCAGTCTACACACTACTCTTCCTCTCTGAATAACTGCTCTTGCGTCCCTCCCGTCAGTCCGTACCCGGCGGTATGCATACATCTACCACCTTCCTATCTGTTTTCCATTCACTTTAGCTCTTCTTTCTATCTAACTCTCTCTCTCTCGTCCTGTACTTACCTCTTACCCTCTCTCTCTCTGAATCGCTTTCTCCTCTCTTCCTACATTTACCTCTGTCTCTCTCTCTCTTTACACCTATATCAGTCTCTCTCTCTCTGCTTCACTCTTTACAGACACATATAGATATATATATACGTCCATTTCTCTGGGTCACTATTTTCACTTTCCTCTCTCTCTGTCTACGTGATTCTATCTATCTTCGTACAGACATATACATATATATATGTAAACTTAAATATCCTCTTATTTTTGAGTCACTATCTTCATTTTTCCCTCTATCTATCTCTTTCGTCCTCTCTCTCTACCTCACTCCTTACATATATATATGTATATTCTTCTGTCTCTGTAATTATATCTGTTTCTGTCTCTTTCTCTCTCTCTGTCCTTCTTTTTCCTTCCTCTCTACCTATCTCTTTCCTTTACTCTCTCTGTCTGAGCATATATATATATATATCGCCTTCTTTCTCCCTGTATGTCTATATTTCTTTCTCTCTCTCTCTGCGTGTGCCTATATTTCTCACTTTCTCTCTATATCTCTCTCTCTCTGTAAATCTATCTCATGCTAGCATGTTTTTAAGTGGTCTCTGTACCTACGTCATTATAAGGAAGACGTATGCCTCCTACTTCTTGTGTACTGGAAGTATGTATTGCTCTCTTGTTTTTTCCAAACGCTTCTATGTCTTTCTCCCTGGTAGTATATATATATATATATGTATGTATGTTTGTGTACATACGTGTATGTCTTTCCGTATATGTACATCAATGTATATGTATATATATATATGAATACGTATATGTACAAGTGTACATCTACATGTATATATATATACGTCTATGCATGTATCGTATTTAGTGAAAGTATTGTATGTGCTGCATGCCTTGTAATGTATTGTATGTACTGTATTTATTATATGTATTGTATATCTTGTATATATACAGTATATACAATATATTGTATATATTGTATATATACTGGATGTATTGTATGTATATGTATGTAGTGTATGTACTGTATATATACTGGATGTATTATATGTATGTATGTATTGTATGCATTGTATATATACTGAATGTATTGTATGTATTATATATATTGTATGTATTGTGTATATATTGTATGTTGTACGTATTATATGTATTGTATATAATATATGTATTGCATATATTTTATGTGTTGTACGTATTATGTGTATTGTATATATGGTATGCATCTCCTGTATTACATGTATTGGATGTATTGTATACATTGTATGTGTTGTACGTAGTGTATGTGTTCTATATATTGTATGTATTGTATATATCAAATGTATAGTATATATTGTATATATTTGTGCATTTGTTGTGCGTATTATATGTATATATATATATATTGTATGTATGGAATGTATCAAATGTATTGTATGCATTGTATATATTGTATGTTGAACGTATTATATGTATTGTACATATTGTATGTATCGTATATGTTTTATGTGTTGTACGTATTATATGTATGGTATATATTGTATGTATTGTATATATTCTAGGTTTCATATGTATTGAATATGTTGTATGTAACGTATGTAAGAAATATATTCATACCAATATGTATAGCTCTTCCACTTTAGAGTTGCGTGTGTGTTGAATCTTCTCTGAAGTTTCAATTCTGATTTGAAGCTGTAGTACTCTGCATTGCGTCAGCGTTCTCTTCCAGCTGTCATCTCTACATTGTAAATCTTCAGCTCATGAAACTTCGTATTTTTGGAAGATTCGTATGCGTTCCTGTTGAATTTTCCAAATCTAGTATTTCATCATTAAAGTCTTTCGTAGAAAGGAATTTGATGTTAATCGTTTTTCTTCTCACGTTTTCATTTTCTCTTCATTTTCAGGTGGTAGAGTAAGAGACGGAACACGACTGCTCCAAGACGACTACCGTGAGGCATACTATTGGCTACGGCAGAACACCCATCCACGTTCTCGCGTAATGTCCTGGTAATTTATTTTTCATATATATACCCTTTCGAAAGCGTATACATTACTATACATAATCTACGCGTACGTTGTATACATATACATATATGTATACATAAAATGTGTACTACACATATAACATATACAATACATACAATAGATACAATACATATAATACGTACAACATACAATATATACAATGCATAAAATATAATTACATATATCTGATACTCATCTACGTCCTCGCATGGTGACCTGGTAATCTATTTTTCATGTCTCTTTCGAGAATCTCATATGAATATACATAAGCTGCGCGTATATAGTAAACGTATATGTATATATATATGTATATGACCATTTTTATATATAACTGATACCCATCTACGTTCGTGCATAATGGCATGGTAATCTAAATGTTTTTATCTCTCTGGAAAAGTATACGGTAATACATACACCCTGCTTATGTTGTATACATACATATATATGTATATATAGAGAGAGAGAAGATCAGTGAGGTGCGTGTGTGTGTGTAGACACTTTGTTGTATATTTTTATGTGTGTCTGTGTATATCTCTATGTATAGGTATATATATATGCATATGAATATGTCTAGAGCGAGAAAGAGATAGAGGGATATCTCTGTGTGTGTGTGTGTGTGCTTGTGTTTGTGTGTGAGTGCCTGTGTGTGTGTATATATATATGGAGTGGTATAATCTACTAACAACCAACAACAACTCATAACATGTCTGTCAGTGATTATGTGTGTGGGTGTGTATATATCTGTGTGTTTGTGTGTGTGAGAGACAGAGAGACAGTGGACCGGGGTGTTAGAGTGGTGGGGGCACTAAAGTTGTGTCTGAAAATTTTTTATTTCAAAGAAAAATACAACAACTACTATTTTTGTGCGTATATATATGTATGATAGTTTGTGTTCGAAGTTCTCATGGAACAGTAACCTCTACCTCGTTCAAAAATAACTCCTAATAGCACAGTGGTAGTAACTATTGTAGTATACGTAGTTGTAGTAGTAGTTGGTGTACTAGTAGTACACGTAGTAGTGGACATGCTAGTAGTAGTAGTATGTTGTGACTGCAGATGCACGTGGAAGAATTGTAAGTCGCATGCATTTTCTGCGTTTGGTATTTAGAAGCGAATCCAAATACTTTCCGTAGAGCGCAGCCACTGTGGGTCTGCAGAGGTTGTTGTGGCGTGACTATTATCAGGCGTGATGTTCGTGTTTTCCTTTCTGTTGCTCTGTCATGACGGCGTACTTTCGTATTTTGTACGAGTATGCTGTCACGACTAACGTGATGATGGCTTCTCTGCTGCTGCTGTTGCTGCTGCTGCTGATGTAGGTGGGATTACGGATATCAAACTACCGCTATGGCTAATCGCACGGTTATTGTTGATAATAATACCTGGAACAATACGCACATTGCTACTGTTGGACTGGTAAAACAAATAACTGTAATTTATATTTCACTGAGGGTGTGTATGAAGTATCATACAAATGCTTTCATCTGGATCATGGCTTACACGAGGCTGCTGTGTAGGATTTGCACAGAGTCACGTAGGTATACATGTATGTATGTACGTATGTATGTATGAGTCTACGTATGCAGGTATATATATATGTAGTGGATCAACGCTTAGACCGGGCTGCACTACAGACACAGTGGTGTAGGCTTGATATACGTTCGGCGTCTAAGGACACAAGCCAACTACTGTTGACGTACATATATTTATATATATATATATATTACTTCAGATATCTATCTTGGGTTGCCGAATACAACAGCTGAGTCTCACACACACGCGTATATAGAGGTATGTCCCTACCAATATGGTGGCTTTTCTGCCTATACGCAATTGTGCATGATGTACGTATACATGTATAGCTTTTTGCTACCCACTGCAGTGGTTCTCTGCCTAAACAAATGTGTACATGTGCATGTAGTATATATATATATATTGATATGTGTGCACATAAATATTCATGGCTGATGCTGGCACACGTGAATATGTGTAGGCTTTCGCTGCGTACAATGTCGTGTACGTGTAGCAAGACTGCGTGCGCACACGCAGGTCTACTGCATGAGACTAGCCTTCACAGCGACAACAGCCCAGCAGCTACCGCACCACATGTAGCAACGTCATCGATATTGGATGCAACGTAAGTAGGCTGTGTTGGAAGGCTGGACTATAACATCACGCAAGAGACCTCGTAGCCATAAGGGACGTGAGTGTGCTAGCTGTAGAGCAGATGACTGCACACATTTTGAGGACACCTCATGCTTGCTGTGTGGCAAGAACAATAGCTCGCTGTAAGCATCCGCAGTTTCGTCTCATTTTCGAATTTTGGGGCGCCTAGTAGTTTTGTGGGTCCGTTTCAAAAAGCAATGAAGTTCTGGAAAACCGCTGTTTCAGAGCAGGCGTCCTGAACAGCAGGGCAGACTGACGAAGCAACGCGGGTTGCATGCGAACTGATAATACAATTCGTTCTTGTTTTGTCGTCAGTGACCGCTGGAAACTGACGCCCATGCACACCTGTGCTCCGTTTTTTTGCGTAGGCCTGCGCCGATGTTCTTTGCTGCTGCTGCTGCTACAACTTGTTGCAGGCTTTTGCGTCAAACGAAAAACGAGCGTTTGAGATCATGCAGGAGCTTGACGTTGATTACGTCTTTGTAAGCTCCTACGTATATGGCAGTGTCTTCTCCGCACAAGACCCTGCAGTATTTATGGCAGCAGATAGTCACTGAACGACGACTGCCTTTATGTAGGTGTACAAATTCTAGTGCTGCTGTGTACTAAGTATAGACTTTTTGATAAGTCGTCTCCACTGGTGTATTGTTCAAACGCAATGCAGGTTGTCTTTGGAGGCGTCTCTCGTCATCAGAGTGACGATCTCAACAAGTTTCTCTGGATGGTTCGCATAGCTTCAGGGGTGTACCCGACCGTACAGCAATCCGACTATTTAAGCAGACGTGGGATAGTAAGCAAAGCTGCGCGCGCAGGCACACACCATTCGCTGCGTGGAAGTATCTTTGCACGCGTCGCACAGGGCGGCTTCAGCCTGACAACACCGCGGATGTTTGCAGATACCACTGCACGGCTTCGCAGCCGCTGCCGCCCTCACTCAGCATCTCACATTAAAATCCATATGGAAGGTAGATTTCAACTACTACATTACTGCACTGTACTGAAGCAGGTCTCGTCACTAGAAGGGAAATACTCCCGTTCTGAAGCGGCTTGAGCTGTGTACTAATAAAGCTGGTCTTTTCTTTCGTGTTAGTTCTGCTGTTTGTACAAGCTGCTCTCCGGGACACTCTTCTCCATGGTCATGGAGCACATAACTCGCTTTGTATATGTTTCGTCTAGGCATTATCGAGACAGTAGATGTACTTTGAGAAGCGTGAACGTCTGCACAGAATACAGAAGTAGGCGATCATCTGCTAGGCTGCACTTCTGTCGTACTAGCGTTGCGGTAGCAGCTGCACCGTGTGTAGCAGCTGCACCGTGTGACAGAATCTCGAAGGCCCAGTATGAGTGCTAGGATGACTGTATAGTAGAATTTTCCTCTCTCAGTAATTTCTGAGTGCATCACGCATTTGACGCACGCACCTGGTGAACCGCTTCGGGGCGCCTAGTGAAATATAGGTGAAAACGTATATGCTTCTGAATGCCGGGAGCCGCACATGATTCATATAGCCCTTGTGCTTTTCTACTGCAGTTTACTGTGGGTCCGGAAGCTGCGCCCGCGCTGACGGGACAGTCTGATGTACAAACTTTCGTACAAGAGACTCGATCAGCTCACCAATGGATACGACTTCTTGCGCAACGTAAACATTGGACAAAGGAAGTACTCGCTGCAACACTTCGAAGAAGTGTACACGACTGAGAACTGGCTAGTCAGAATCTACAGAGTAAGACCAGAAGTGGATGCGCGAAAGGTCTAAAATATGTGCGCTGTCAGCGCTCACGAACATACGTGCGCGGCTTACGCAACTGCATGACCAAAGCGCGCAGTCGATGTCGTATCATCCACATGCACATCGCAGCAGCTTCCGGAGACGGCAGCAGGGTGCAAGGTACAGATGGTAGGCATTTTCTACAGTGCGCATCAAGGCACACACGCGCTGGCTGCTGTCGCGCTCTTGAAGTACGCGCGTACGCGCGCCTGCGCAGGAACAGGTTGATGGAGAGATTTAGAGCGCGCGTCTGGCATAGTCATATGTACACTGTGCAGGTGCCGATGTTCACGCGTAGACTCACGAATGCACAATGATATACATCTCGACCTTCACGCAGCACTTATGCAACCCACCTCCAGTTGCCAGCTCTTGAGCCCCGCACACGTCACACCGTTTCATGTACCTTTTCATTCTGTGTGCGAGTGAATCCCGCAGGTCAGAAAACCGCCGAATCGTCCAGTCCACGCTATCTGGGAACTGCCACAATGTAGCATACGTCGCTCTAACCATGCATAGCGCATCCGCAATCTTATGCACTGTGCAGTAAGTCATAGCACATCTATGAACAGAAGTCCACCCTTATCAAATTGTACTTGCGTCTATCGATGCTCCAATTTTGAGGTCATTGTAATAAAAATAACCTTGTTTATCGACGGAAAATTCGTCGCTTGTTGCGCCCCCTTACGCGCTCTGTTGCCTTTGTATTTCCTTGTATATTTTGTCGTGTTTCTCCTTCACTCGTTCGATTTCGGCGTCTGAAAAAGACCATTGTGGGGACAATGATCCCAAGTGCGCCCGATTACTGTCGTCGGTGGTTTTTTTCGTGGCAGTAGCTCTAATGCATCCGTACACTTCTACATACGTACAGTGTGTAGGTGTTTCGCATGCCAGTAAGTCGTAGAACGTGATCATTTCTTGTCAGACGAAACTTACTGCTTGGTCTGAAGAAGACGACGAAGAAGGAGGAGGTTGGGGAAAATTATGGGTACATGAAAGGCGTTTAACTTGTGACGTAAGCTGGCATGCGGAACGTACATTAAGTGAAGGAAGAAGAGGGGAATCAACCTGAAATAAAATTGAAGTCATATCAGATTAGACTTATATGAAGAGTTGCGGTTTAAGGGCTTACAGGGACGCTCCGCACAAAGAATATATGCTGTTAAGTGAGTAAACTTAGTCGCTGTGATCCCAAAGAGCCACGCGAACAAGGCGCTGAGACCACGAGAGGTCATGGACCCAGAATTGCGAATCGACATCATCATGGCGTAGACGCTTCCTTCCAGGCCTGTCAGGAAAGCCATGATAGAACTGTCTCTTGCATTCATGCAAGGATGGGTGAACCCATAAACGGAAAGCAGTGCTTCCTCTATATAGTGGGCTTTACAATTTTGTACTTACACATAAAGAATGTGGCAATATACCAGTGAAAACTGGCTGTGCTTTTCCCAAAGACTGGTACTCGAACATGGGGACAGGTATTTATATTGTAGCACGATTACAATTTCCACTCTACGGAGACGGGTGCCCATGTACTGCGCAATCTGCGCTGCAGTGGGGGGTGACAGAACATGGAAGGGCTGTGTGCTAGCACTTCCTCAGTCCATAGCGCTGCGGGAAGAGGACGGGTGCCGATATAGTGTGCAGTTCTGCTCTGCATTAGGGAATGGCGAAACATGAATGGAACGTATGCTCGCGATTGCGTCACTGAAAGAGTTGCGGACGTGAAGGAGCTATTGTAGGACATGGTCGCACGGGCGTCAGTATGAGTCGTTTGTTTGGTCACTGCATTTACCGGAGAAAAGTCAGGAGCGATGAACAGCGATAGACTTGTTTGAACAGGATTTGCAGACTAGACTGATCATTTGTGGGCTTGCTGTACGCTGCGCAAGAATACGCTACGAAGCCTTAGGTTTTACCTGGAGGGCATATAGAAGCGGTAAGGACTAGAAGCGGGAGCAGTTGAATTCCGCTGTCTGTAACATACAAACCTCTGTGTAACGTCTCGCTCTCCTATGCACTCTTGAGATACGTGCAAATATGCTGTACCGCTTCTATAAGAAAGCCGCCGCCAGGACAACGCTTGATTGCTAATGCCGAGTTTCTGGTGAAGCCGGTGACCAAGATGACTGCGTAAGTAAGGGTATAATCCAAAAATTCCATGCACACTGTGCCGAATATCATTTTGACGGGCGCAGCGTCCTTACCTGGAGATATATAAATGGGCACGGCTATGAGGATAGTCCACAGTAGTGTGCGGCGGAAGCCCGCTTGCCGAAAGACATATCTATATAGTAAGACCCCGAGAAGCGCAGCGATGCCATATGTAAATCTGCAGGCACTCTAACAGAATATGGAACTTAGTCGTGCTTCAGGGCAACCGGCCGTCGTTATTATCACGGATACTGCCGCTACAGCTGTGTGGAAGATATGTTACCGTAGGCGTTCCCATGAAGGTGGGTGAGAAGCCGAGCTTATTCGTGAAGTAGAAGAACAGTGCGTCGTCATAATCCGGGCCCGCCATGTAGATGAAGATATATATAGCCGGTCCCCATATGATGGCTGCACATCGCGTCATCATGTCAAGGCCCGCATCGTCCTTAGAAATTTGTAGAGGAATGCCCCCGTGTGATGAGACAGCGGTGACGCAGGCACATCATCGGTGCTGTGTATGGATGACTGCGTGCTCATGTATTCTCGAGCAATCGAAGTGTCTCCTTATTGGAGTAGCTTCCACCCCTACTTGACCTGCCAAGTTGTGTGATTGCCTGCCATTGACTCATTCCCCCTGTATGTACTTTCGTACTAAGGCCTCAGAGGCCTCTACAGACACTCTCAAGATCACGTTACACAGCGAATGTGTTTCCAGATCCGTGGGTGATCGATGTGACCTCCTCATGTGGTTCAATTCTTTCCCATATGACCTACAATGCTGGAGGAAAGTGCTGAGGGCGCGGAATTGTTGTGCCAAGTTGCGGGCCGCGGGGTCGTTACGGTCGTGCAATGAAGAGGGAGATGCAGTTATGAACAGAGGAAAGACAGCGGTTGCCATGAAGATGCCTAAACGGTGTAAAAGTATCTTGTCAAAGCTGGAGGCAGGAAGCAAAGCATCCCTTAAGACCGTTCTCAAACGTAGGCAGCCTACCTTTGTTTGAAGTCCTTTTCCAAAAGATAGCCAGATAGATATGCCACAATCAGGCTCCCAAGCGCCTTGGCTGTGATGAAGTCTGAGACGTTTCTGCACTCTGTGTGCAATAGGTGCAATGTGCAATAGCGGCGCTGCCAACAGTGCGCCAATCATTCATCTCTTGACTCCGCAGTCAGCCCAACCGAAAAACAGATCGACAATAGCAGCAGCAGGAGCACTGATATCAGTGACTGGATCTGTACTTGACGGAATTCACAAGAATTGACGATAAAACTAGCATACCTGATCTAGAGTTTTCCCTGCGGTACTCTCCACAACAAGGGCCTCCGCAACAGCGGAGCAGAACGAGGCTGAGAGCTAAAACGGGAGTGAAGGAAATTACAATCAGACGTTAATCCCGCTCGACGGCAGTGGAGAAGTCACATACTGATATGATAAAAAGGGCAAGAATGGCAGTGGGGACCTGATAGACATCCGTGTTAGAAGATTTTGGTCTGACCGTAATACACAAGTCTTACTGATGCAGGAAGGAGCCCCAAGATCACAAATCCCAGCCCTTCTAAACTACTAAAGATCATCATGTAGGGCTTCCTGCGGTATCCGCAAAGGGCACGTATCTGAGAACAAAGCGAACAGAGGCCTGCAGAAAACCCAAGCGCGGTTGGCGACCATTAAACATCAGCATCCGTGGCAAATACAAACTTCAGAATCCACGGGACCGCTGGAGCGATAAAAATGGCCGAGACCTGCGGTGGCGTTAGACCTGTAAGCTTTTATCATCAGCAATAGCAGAGCACTTTGCGGTCACTAAACTTGTACCCAGGTCGTCTTTAAGCATGTAGTAGATCGCCAACGCCGCAAGGTGGGTAAGTCCTTCCGAAAACCCCACAAGATAGCTGAGCAAAGCACATAAGAATATATTTCTACGACAGAAATAACTGAAGCCTTACATCACACACTGCGTGAAGCTGAGAGTCTCGTAAAAGCGGGGCTCCACAAAGCGACGAACCAGTGGGAGTTCATCGCTGGTCTCCCTGAAAGGCAGAGTACGTCGGGAGGTCTATGAAAACTTCCCCGCAAAGACGCTGTCGGTACCGAAGAGATGTCTGGCGTACCCGGTCCCTGCAGCCTGCGCAGAAGCGACTTTATGAAGGCACACCAGCGGCTAACGTTTTGGCTGAAGAACCACCCACCTTGTGGACGTCTTCGTGGCCTGCGAAGGCCGTGCGAACCCCGGTCCCGCGCATTTTCCGTTGGTAGTCTCTGCAGAATTTAGATAAGATTTTCTCTGTAATGTCTTGAAAATGACCTAAACGTATCATACCTAGTTCGCTGCTGTTGTGACCTGGGTTTTCAGGGTGACTGCACTCCTTGGCAAACCCCTTCCCATTGAGATTCCCTAGATGGTAATTCACGCTAATACAATCAGTTGCTCCCGCTCCCTTGTACTTTAGATCCTATGCGCGTGGTGAGACGCCTCTAAAGTGGTGTGAAACATGTTATGGAGGAACCTCGCGCTTTAACGCGCCAGGAGAAGGCCGCACGGATCGCTGTCAAATTGTGTCCATTGCGCCGTGTCGCCAAGTGTTCACTTGGAATTGTACGAGGGCTCTCCACGTGCCTCCGCACAACATTGACGTACTACGCGCAGTCCGACGTACATGCATGTCAGGCTTCAGTGTACGTACAGTGTCACTCCTACGCGAAGTCGAAATCTGCACGCAAGCCCTTGCACACATCCGACGTTCTTGTCTACTGCGCTCTCATATTCCACCAGCATATGTTTCCCTCAAGCAAACGATGCTATAGTAGCTGTAAAACACTTGGTGCTCTTCAGTAGCTCCTCATGTATGCAGTCACTCAAACCCCGAATACCTTCCTCTTCTTTCTCGAGGCCCTACTCGGACTCTACACCTCTCCATCGACCATGGAGAGGCAACAGATACTCTGAATGACTTGCAAATGCAAGCAATTGCAAATGAATGTATTTGTTTTCATTGTAAAATCCCGCCGTTGGCAAATGTTGCCATCCGCGGGTGCGCAACTGAGGGGGAAACTTTTTGCAACAATCCAATCGTCCGTAGAAAGCCTTGCAAACTCGGATGACTCTTCAACTACAACGCTCGCGTGTCTCCTCACCCACGAGTATTCATGTCTAGCGATTTACTTCTACGTGCAATCCGCCACCTTGTCGGCATGGGGTAGTCCCTGCCTCCGTAAACTGTCTCACCAGTAGAACCGCGACATGGAACTATTCACACTATTGGGCTATCCTGCTGTGCCAAGGCCCCTGTACGTGGGCTTAGAGCTACACAAGGGATTGCCGTGGTTTAGGGACGCAGTCCAACAACCAGGTGGGGCTGCGGTTTGCTAGCTTGCAGGAGTATGCGGAAAAACCTGTCTTTACGGCGGCGCTTATGCAGATTCGCGACTGATCACGTCCCCACACGTACCGTACCGTACGTACGTAACCAGTCTTGCTCCGCAGCCCTTCCAAGATGCTAGCTTTGTGCGCTCCTTAGATTCGTGCAATCCCTGCAAAAACTTCGTAACGCTTACAATATGCTGACGTTCACTGCTGCAGCATGAGGCTACCAAACGAGGTTACGGCTGACGTAACCAGAGCGTTGCGGTCCCTTCAAAGCGATGTGCCGCCACGACGGTTGCGCCACGATGTAGCCGAACGGGCCGAACGCTCCCTGGAACGAACCGCTTCAAGACTCTAGGCGACCTCGTGTACTCACGTCATACACAATAGTGTCGTATGCACAGAGTACGATAGTAGTCGAACTATGGCGCCAATTTTGATATGACGTTTTAAACTCGAATGTCTTCCTGAATACACGGAGTTTGCATCCTCGTTTGCAGGCGCGCCAGCACTCTCTGCTTACCCTGAACGAAGGGAGCAGTCAGACACGGGTAACGCATGTAGCCCGTGTGGAAACCTGGCTGTAGGCAGGTTCATTCGATCGTGGCGACCTCATGTAACGCTCTTGTTTAGAAGAGTTCCGCGCGCAGTCACAAAAGTCCAAGTCCGCGATCACGCCCGCGACAGGTTCCTCGTGCTGCAGACTTCCAGGACGCTCGAACAACAGGCCGTTCACACATACGCTGGACTTCAACCCCTATGAATACGGCAACAACGCATACCCCGCTACGCTTGTTGTGCAGTACCGAGCGGGGGTGCAGACCAAGGGGCGGATTGAGAAACGTGCAGGCGGTGCACACGGTGTCAGGCGTACAGAGTGTTTTTTAGACAACGCCCACGATCGTCATTGCAACCTGCCGAAGTCCGCTCAACTCAACGCTAGTCCTTGTCTTCCGCATAGACTACGGGAAGCCGGTTCCCCGCAAGATCCAGGCTTTCGTGCTGCAACAAGGAGGGCACTTGAATGAGGGCCAGTCAGCTATCAGGCACCACCTAGATAGCTCTGAGCACTGCAGCAAACAAGTTGTACTGCCCAACGCACCTGCTCGAACACAGGTGTCTGCATGCGAGGCGTCAGGTTCTTCGCCGTTGGTGACCGCGCACGAACCGTCGAACGTTCTCTAAGTAATGCATGGTGCCACCACAGAAGACAAAACCGTGCCGCACGAGGCGGCGCACGCTCGCAAATTTGTGGGTTTAGTTAAGTCACCTTGTTCGCATTATTCAGATCGCAGTAGAAAGACAACTAACAATGATACAGCGCTAGCGACGTCACGCACGGACGCTTCTCCGTTGCAGTTCAGTCGCCAGCCGTCCTAGGAAAAAGTTGCTTTGCCGCCCTTCTCCTCCCTAGAGCTTTCTGCAGCACCTCTTTCCAATTGGCGTCCCAATAGAGGCAGACTACAGCCTCACAAAATCACTGTTCCTGTCCCTCAACGACCCGCGTCCACGTTGCAGCTCCTGCGAGTGGCTACACCTTCTCCGCCGGAGAGCATGGCGCTGCGTGATCAGTGCCTGTACGCGCGCGGATAGACGATTTCCGAATATGTTCGCACAAAAGAGAAACCTCAGCCAATTATACGTAATCGCCCGTACCACCCAGTGTTTGTTGAAAGCAAAACTAGACATTCTCCTCACAACTTCGCAAGTCTCGCAAGAAAGCTACTCCATATACCACGACGCAGAGCGAATATTACACGAATCGCTATCTTCTCCGTTTTTGTGCGTAGCCAACTACGTCAACATATGACCAGAGTAGTGCAAGGGGCTCTACTATGGACCCGCCAGAGACCACATACGTCTTCGCGTGCACGTCCCCCAGTTAGTAAATGGGGGTTGAGGTCGCATCATCTAAGGAGGCACAGCGACTTTCGAGGTAACACTTATGTCGCAGGTTCTTTGAACGCTTTTCTTTGTACTTAATCTCCGATTGCCGGCATGGTGGCTCCAAATGTGAAGCACAACCACGATGGCACGCCGGGGTCTGTTTGAACGATCCTTCTAAGCAGCAAAACTTCGAGCAAAGGTCGCCAGCCGCGCGTGCCGAATTCGAGCCTTGGCTGCCGCAAGCTGCAAGAAGCAACACAGGTATAAAGACAACCCCAGTGTGACCAATTTAACCGAGTGCCCTACTCACGGTTGGAGCATTTGACCAGCAGCCAAAGACTGATACGTTTGATGAAATGCACTGGAAGCCGCGAGTGCAAAACATGTTCTCAACGATTGATATGGCAAGTAGGAGAAGGCGAGGCGACTACTACGTAGGACAGACGTGCTCGCTCGCATCGCTTTCATCGCATTATCCACCCTCAATGCTGCGCTTCCACGATACCACTTTTGCATAATGAAACTATATGCTAACGCGCCTAGAGTGCGTAAGTAGCCCGCTATGTTTATACCTGTTTTGGTGAAGTGCAGACGATATCCATCGATGAGAGCACATGACACCACACAGATAATTTTGTGAGTCTCAAAGATACCGAGGCTCGCTGTGCGGACACCAGCGCGGTTCTCTGAGATAAGCGCCTGCAAGCCTTAACGCTAGCGAAAGCTTCACAAACTATCGGCAACTGCTACTGTTAAACAGAGTCTGTAGTTTACAGCGGCACTTCTGAGATAATTATCACACCAATGTCGGAACACGTGTACCTACCGCCTGCGGCAGCGACGAGTCAGTACATTAGAGCTTGCGTGGAAGATATAATCAGCTCACACGCGCAAGTGAAGGAGGGGAACGCGTCTTTCAAACGAGTAACAGAAAACTCACAGCTTTCACGAAGTGAAGGAGCTACAGAGAGACTTTCATCATAAGAGATGCATGAACTGTCCATCTCCCGTGGCATGTCAACGCACAGAGTCAGACTTCAGATGTGCCACTGGCCTAGAAAACCAGGTATGCAGGCATTCACAGGCGCCACTGACACGAAAGCTACGTCCACGGAGGAGCATGCACAGACACTCCGTCTCCTCCAAAGAGACGACTGAAGCAAGCAGAAGCTTACATATTCGTTGACAGCGTCAACGAATGCTTTAGACTTGTCTCCAACTCCTGTGAAAGGCTTGATCAAGTCCTCGTGCACGAGATCAAATCCGACTCTGTAGAAACACCCTGCGCAACATATTAAGTGGAGGTGATGTCTACCAGGACACATGCCCAGCACAAAGCGGCAGTGTTTCCTTCTCCAACGTTGAGAAAAAAAGCACTTCATACGCAGCCCGATGCGCCACAAAGCTCCTTCGAACGGAGGCGCGCGTATATGCATGCATAGATCTATATGTCTATACACAATAGTGAGTTTACAAGTATGTACATATATGCGTATATGTACTCTTATAATTGTAATCAACCAGACTTCTATACAGTCACTGTGAGCAAATGCATACAAACAGACACCAGACACACGCACATTTCTGAGTAGAGTTTCAGCACAAACAGGAATCGAAAAGAGAAACTATTCCCGCTTCTTAGGAAATTCTGTATCGGATCTCACCGGCTGATTATATCAGCATATGTACATATATATACATAGAGAGAGAAAATGAGAAAGAGAGAGGCACAGGCACATTTCTGAGTAGACTTCGAGAAGGAAAGAGTTAAACGGAAGAGGGAAACCTTCTCCAGCTCATGCAGACAGTCCGCCGTGGACCTCACTGGTTGATTAAATCTAAAGATGACTTACCTGCAGCGTGGAGCATGATGCCGGCTGGTACATGGTACCACACGTAGGCAGTCTTCTGCTACACATTCGGTAAAGCATCCACAGCTTTGTGATGCGTCCATAAAAAGCTTAGGGAACCGCAAATGCATCTCCTCTTAGCAAGTGTAACTTAACTCCTCTCTTCACTTTTAACCGCAAGATAGACGGAAGCATATCAATTGAAGTTGTAGAGAGAAGCGGATTCTCCCAAATGCAAGCAGCATATAATGCTTCTGGGCACCCACCAGGGCAGCTCGGCAGGACGGATACTTGACGGCATACACACTCCGGCGGGAAGCATTTCACAGATCTAGAAACAAGTGTCGCGCAAGCAACTCGCTAACAAGCCGCGACGAGAATTCCACGCGAAAATGGAGTACGACGATCGAAGGACAGGCTCTCAGCTCGTCAAAGAAGTTCTGTTAATCCAGGCGAACGAAGAAAAAAGACGAAGGACGCATACAGAACACTCCATCACACCAAACACACACACGTCCATGCGTAAGCACATGGATATACCTGTCATTGACGGTATGAAATAGTTCATCCAGTCGCTCAGAATCCTCCTTCGATAGTAACGTGAAGTCGTCACTGCCGTCAGCTTTTCGACACTTGGCAACAAGTGCCCGAATCTCCGATGCTTCCTGCTCTCTGTACGCCGCAATAGCCACACTGTATACATATACATATGTATCTGCCGCAAAAGCCACACTGTATACATATATATATATATATATATATATATATATATATCAATATTAATTGAACTGAATTGTCCATATAGTTCCTCAAAATACGTCTCTCAGGTGGAAAAAACAAAACAATCATGTAGAACCCCTTTGCTCATAGTGACACAAATGCACACGCTTTTAAACTCCAACGCATGCTGTGTGTCCTGCTTTTTCTGAAGGTTCTAGTTGTATTTCTCTGCACAATAACGCATTCGTCTTCAACGTACACACTGACTTCTTGCGTCATACGAGCAGCAAGACGGCTGCAGTATCTCGATACAGATATGTTTACACCGCTGCTACATGTAGGCACACCGCACAAAACAGAGCCTACTACATCTACCTAACAGTGTTAGTCTAGACACAGATGCAGCGCTATCACATGTGCACATGCATACAAACATACAACGTAGCATTTCTACGCACGGAAGTAGAGTCAAACATACAGCACACGCCTACACAGACGTGAACAGTCACCAGCGCGTTTAACGTCGTCTGTATGTATGCGCTGGAAATGTAGACATGTGCACCCCATTCCCCACTCCTACATCCGCACATACAATCGCGTGTATGAAGTCATATGTCGACACCATGTAAAGCCATAGATACACACATATACACACACCCGAGGTTTCTCCCTAGAGATATTACACACATACACCTTGATTACTGTGCACGTGTAAATACGTATAGAGCTCCGACGACCTCACACATATACTTCGAGATGTGTATGTTGGCATATCACTACTGCTGCTATAGCCTAGTCTGATCCTGAGCTGAACCCCAGGGTATCTCTACGCAGATTCTTAGACTTTCATGTGTCGCTCCAAGACTTCCAGTCCGGATTTCTCCGTGTGAAGGCCATGTCTGCAGCCACGGTCTTCTTCACTCCAACAACGCTCCACAGGAATGCTGGTTTCCTCGTTGCACTTTCCTTTTCACTCTTTATGTGCTGATCACTCATATGCCGATTCAAAACGTCCGAAGTGAAAACGCGTGACGCTACTACTGCAGGGCAGGGGGGCGGGACGTCGTGTGTTGTGTGTTCCTTCGCGGCGTGTGTTGTTCGCTGTGTGGGTGAATGGCGTTGTTATGTTTCGTGAGTCCTTCGCGGCGTGTGTTGTGTGAGTCGTTGGTTTTGTTGTGTGTTGTGTGCGTCATCGGCGCTGTGCATTACGTGCAGGTGTTGGTAGTGTTGGTTGGTTTCACTTCCACTTGTACACAAACCAGAGCGCTTCGAGAGCTCTCCATGATGACATACATATATCAATACATATATATATGTATACATATGCTTGCCAGTTGAATATGGGTAACTGGTGGTAAGTATACATAGATGTCATCCTCGTCACATGCCGTGCTCCGTGTTGTCCAGTGACTCGACCACATCGGTGTTTCCATCAGCGCGTACCCACCATTGCTTTCATACATACATACACGTATAGAAAGATGTAGACATAGAAAGAGAGACACATATGAATGGAAAAATGCGTACATATATATAAGTATGTAAGTACATACGTATATGTTATCGTGTGCGGGTCAGCGTTATCTTACATATCTGGGCATTTATTTTCGAACAAGTTGTATGCAAACTCTTCCGCATATACAAATCTTTTCTATCAGTAATAGGAACAGCTAACTCGGGAGTCCTCGTACATCTACACAGATTCTAACTACGTGTGTACCGAATTTCGGAGTTTTCTTACATCTACACACAATTCTACATGAGTAGATCCACATACACACATGTATTTATATATATATATATATGTATTTGTATATGTATGTATATTGAGAGGTATATATGTATGTGTATATCGGTTCATCTACGTATGTTTAATAGGTATATATTTACACTCATCAGACGTAAGGCATATGTGTAGCAGGTGAGTGGGTTGTATAGTGTTGATTTGTACTTGACAGTAAAGGTATCCAAGAATTCCTTTTCTCTTTGCTGAAAAACTGCGGCAACTCGTTCAGCAATTGTGCCTTTTGCAATGGGCGATATTTGAGAGAGGTCTGCGCGACTCAACTGCTGCAACGAAGCTTTACAATGTGCAGCAACTGGATCCTAGAAACACGAACGAGAAAGCGGAAGACAGTGACATTCTGGAAGCAGGAACGCACGGGAAAGATTATTAGACATTAACAGCAAAGTGAAGGTAATACTCTTATACGAAATAACGCGAGATAAGAACAATGTGTCTTTATCTTCACGTGTGTGTGGACACACACACACACACACGCACGTATACACGCACACACAACTGTATGTGAAATGAGGCAACTACTACAACTTACTCACTACTTACTACGTGGTAAATGAAGGCACAAATACATGAACACAAGCACCTATTTATGAACGAATCTAGAAACGTACAATTACTACGCAGGCGCTTTACGTCTGCACCTGCGATATACGCATCCACGGACATATATATGTATATATATGCACATTCATTGCTAGGTCACATTAAGCAAGACAAGTAAGTGCCTTGCGCATGTCACTGAGTTATATGCAAGCGCACGTAGAAAAGAAATCAATCGCACTGCTAGACGACATGTACCCCTATCTCAACACATTGAGGCTTAGTACATGCACCAGCACGTGTGCCTCTGTGTAATGTGTCGATGCCTGATATAAACACCAAACATTCAGATAAGATAAATATATATATATGTATAGCTATAGGTATATATATATATATGTATGTACATACTCATACATATCTATGTGTATATACGTAGATACATACATGTATATATATATATATATATATATGTAATGAATAGATAGTACTGAAGTTAGTGTGGGCGTGTAAAGGTTTCTGAAGACGTCCATAAGCGCTGCATCAGTGCGCTGTGTATATATCTATATATATATATATATAAATGTATATGTATACCTAGACATAGGTATGTATATATACATATGTGTATGTTAATATCCATATCTATACATATCTATATATTCATATGTATATGTATACACGTGTAGACATATACACGTATATATATGTGTATATATGTAATGAACAGGAAGAATTCACGTTAGCGTGGGGTTGTAGGATTCATAGTTGTAGGAATCACGGAAGGCGTGCGTCAGTGTTGCTGCAGTGCGCCACGTGTCTTCCATTTGCAAATATCGTGGGGACCGCCCGAAGAGGATACGTATTTGTGGAAGACAGAACGCTATACTCATAGAAAAAGTGTACTTGTGTGTGTGCTTAGACGAACGAAGTACACTTACACCCCAAAGCCTACTCTGTATAGACAGTCCACGAGGTCTACTTACACACCCACCTACTATAAATATATGCACTCCACAAGCTGTACTTACATCCCAAATTGTGTTATATGCCAACACTCCACGGGGTATACTTACGCACCCACCCACTATATAGGGATTCGCTTTACTGCTACGTTTGTGTAATATGCAAACACACACAGACATACAGACACACTTACACAGACACAATTACACAGCCACACATACACACAGACCTACACACACACAAACACACGCACACGCATCCACACACACACCTACACATACACACATTCCTACACCTACACTCACACATACACGCGATTGGTAGTGCATGAACATCCTCTCAAGACGTTTTTCACGCGTGTCTTGTGTAAGTAGTGTACCGATGGGGTATGCGTCACGGGTACGCACCGTCGTCGTTTTTTTTCGACGCGCTAAAAGTAGTTCACAAGTACATTGCAATCCAGTTATTTCACGCAGATATATGCAAGTTGTATGTAAACATTGCTGTTGTAGCGGGAATAGGAAATGTACGGGGGAGATGGCTATAAGGCAGGAAGTACACGCTTTTCACGAACGCATATGTCACACGAGCTGCAAATTCTTTTCTGACAGGATGGAGATTCTTCCCCCACGTATGAATTACATGGCGCACAAGTAAAATGTCCAGGAGAGATAGTATACATCAGTATTACACTGCATAAGGAAAGGAGAGACAGAGTGTCCTTCTCTCTTCTCATGGCAGGTAGACTGCGCATATAAATAAGAAAGAAAAATGCTCCAGTGCTTCCTCTCAGCAGTTTCCCCTATGTCGTTCTCCTTATAACAACAAGAGAACAACCTATCTAATGCTGGCTCTCAGCCGTCGCTCATATATCAATCGTGTGATAATAATAATAATAAGGGGAGAACGACATTTACTGCTGCCCCCAGCAGCTTCTCATGTATTAATCCTGTAATAATAGTTATACTAAAGAGGAGAACGACATATTCAGTGCTGCCTCTTAGCAGCCTCTCACATATCGGTTCTGTAATAATAATAATAATAAAAATAATAAGAGGAGAACATCATCTACTGTTCTCTCTCAGCAGCTTCTGGGATATAAATATTGTGACAACAAGGAGAGAACAACATTTATTGCTGCGTGTCAGCAGCGTTTCATATATATACACACAATGCCGACTACGGGGAAAAAGAGAGTACTGGTACTAGGCTGTCTCTCACAAAAGACTTTTCCTGTTCGAATGATTCCTTCATGTGGCTTTAATTGAAAATATGCTCTCTTTGTGTGAGAAATAGAGAGCTACGAAGATAGAGAGAATGAGAATTAGTCACGTGCTTGTGAGTAGTCATATGCATTCTTTCTCTTAACGTCGTGCTACTTCTGTCAAGACATTCTTCAGACAGTACAACGTGTTATTTACTGTCGTACAGAAACTGACAGTCGCGAACCTGTACTTACAAGATTTTCTTCCTGTTGCTCATCAACGCCACTAATGGCATCAAGTGCACTACGGAAGGCAGCCTCTTGTAGTTGTGGAGTAATAGTAGAAGGAGAAAATTTTTCTCGCGTAGACGATATAATTTCTTGGGCAATGACTGCTTGTAAAGAGCTCTGATTCTGACGCTCTGCCTGTTCAATAGCAGTAAGCTTTGCTAGAACTTTTTCCGTCATACGCCTTTGCATTTGAGCCAATAAAGCTTGCTTGTAGACTTCCATTTGCTGTTCAACGTCCTTTTGAAACTGTTGAAGGGCGTCCAAACATTTCATATCATTTGAATATCTCTTCAGCTGTTTGTAGACAAGTTCTTCTCCAGCTTCTTTATTTTCTTTTGCTGTTGTCACTAACGCACGCTCTTCCTTCCACAGGAACTCACGTATCTCTCGACTGCACGAAAGAAAATCATCATACCAACAGACGTATCGACTTCAAAGCTAGCTGTGAAAGCACGAGTGGAAAACGATAGAAAGTAAACGCGAGACTAGCAAAGAAACACTGGAGAAAAAAAAAAGGGTGAGCGAGACAGACAGACATACAGAGACAAGACACACAATGACCACCGACAGAAAAGAGAAAATGGGATTTTTAAAGGAACGCTGTAGTCACAAATACCAGAAAAGGAAAAGACGGGAGAAGAGAAGTGGAAATTGTGTCTAGAGAAAGACAAAACAGAGGCAGACAGAGACAGAGAGAGAGAAAATAAAAACTGAAATGCCATAAAAGCCGTGCACTCCTTTATTATGCTAACGAAGTAAATAACGCGCTGACTTCGATACAAAACGCCAGGGCGGTAATCTACGCAAATCCTTGGGCCATGTGTACCATTATGGGAAAGAAAAATCATCTAGCAACGCTTCCAGATGAACTTGTCAATAGGGGTCCAGTTCATCTCACATGTGTTTTTCTCCTATTACATCTACATACACTCTCATACGCATGCACACACGTGTGATATCTACAGACGTTCTTTCTCTGTTACATCTACATACACTCTCATACACACGCACACGCGTGATACCTAGAGATGTTTTTTCTCTGGTTATATGTACATACACACTACCACATACACTCATGCACACGGGGGTCTCGGCAGACAGTTGTGTATATAACATCGTCCAAGAAAAGAGCTTCACCAACAGCTCTAAGATAAGGATCTGCTCTCTTGTAAAAATGAAGAACAGCACAGAAGTGATAATAACCATAACTCCCACGTACATGCGGAGGTAGTAGTTATATTTTGTATAGCATATAAAGAAGAGACAGGTAATCGAGCACCTGCCTATTGAGAGAACGTTTAACTCTCTCTTTCTTTCCCTCACTCTATCTCTCTCTCTATAAATATATATGTATACATACATCTATATCCTCTGGTGATCATGTACCTCCCCTCCTGTCAGTCCCCTTTCTTTACGTACTATATTTTTGTTATATGTGCATGTATATATATCTCTACATACGTATATGTGCGTATAATGTATGTAGGCGTATATGTTGTAGACGTTTGCTCATTGTAAGAAAATATCTCTCCCTCTCTCTCCATAAATATATACATAGATATATATAATCCTGAACACAGAGACCTCTCAATAATTTAGCGTTTCGATACGTGGTAGAAGGAGACCCTAGCGTTGTTCACAAAGAGATGTATGTGCATGTATATCTAGTAGACATATGAGTACAAATCTACAAAAAGAGAGACGCCTATATAAAAATATACTACAAAGTACTGCGAATATAGGCAGGAAGAGGCCTGTCCATGAATACACATATAGGCATCACAAGTATAGGAATCCAGAGATGCTTATGTATAAACACATATAGATGTATTACCAACAGAGGCATATAGACGCTTTTATAGACAGAGAGAGTGATACTGATACATGGTATATAGAGAGGAAGAGAGAAACGCTTACATATAAACTGAATTACATGGAGTCCACAATAATGAATTTCCGTACAAGACGACTCATAAATAGATCTCACCGCGTGTACAGTGAAGTGTATAGGCATATGCGTATACATATATGTATATATATAGAGACACACATATATATATATATATATATATATATATATATATGTATGAAGACAAGCGTAGATAAACGCATACAGGTAAGATTACTTACGTACGGATACAGAAGTATCTGACATGTGTTTAATCAAGAATAGCGGATAGTAGTACAGTTTACCAGTATAGCTATATTGAAAACAGATCGTAGAAGGTTGACCGAAAAGGCGTACATATGTTGGTGGTGAATGGCGAGAATGACCCCAAATTGTGCGCGTGTGCGACCAGGTACCGGGTCATGAAGATACTGTAGTATGAAAAATATGAAAAGCTGTTAACAGGTCCAGGCATACGGGAGGAAGTACATAAAGCACTGCATGCATTTGATATTTAGTCGCGCCTAACATATGTGTAAATTCCAGCATGTCCATGCACGTTGTTATGACGAGTGCTTGAAGATTCACGTATAATACATGTAGCGTCTGCAAACACGTAAAATGCATTGCACACGCAGATACATATATACATATACATATATATTATGTATGTAGACAAACAGTTGTATTATAGTAATAGGAAGACTCGAGTACTAACACACACATAAGAATACTGTGGCCATCTACCACAGATGATGCCCTGCAATACCGAGGGACGGGGAAATGATTATAGACTCTTATGTATGTATCTCTGGTAGTTACGTTTGCAACCGCCAGTCTCCACTTTGACCTCACGTACATAGAGAGAGAGACAGACCGTGAGAGAAACAAAGGCAGAGGCAAAAGAGAAGAAACAATCATTAAAGGGAGGACGGTCGTCGGCGTACGGAGGGGAAAGCTGAAGAAGCAAAAAAGAGCATGCGTGTGAGTGCACGGAGAGAGGGACAGAGAATGAAAGGAAAAAAAACACGGTATGAGTGTTCATGTACGAAGAGAGACAGAGAGAGAAAAGAAGAAGAAATAAAAAAAAGAGTATGGGTATGTACGGTGCACAGAGAGACAGAGAGAGGGCAACGGATACCCTCTTTTGACTCATCAACGAGGGAGAGTGTGCATCGAGGGGTTCCTCGTACAAATACACAGAACACATATATATGCATGCACATATATGAGAGAGAAACAAAGAGAGAATTTTTTATTACTGTGCTGTGCACACAGCAGGATGCAGAGTCAGCATCCGTCACTACAGGATGACGTCGTTACATCAAGTGAAAAGGTTTCATACATATTAATAAACATGCACGTAGGTGCATAGACCTATTTGTGTATCTCTATCTGTCTCTTTGTACAGAGATATACATATTGGTATCTATGTCTCTTTCCATGTATAAATATATATATATACATGTGTATGTATACACACACATACATATGCGTCTTTCTATTTATGCATGTCCGTCTGTCTCCAGATATGGCTGTATATATGTACATACAAACACATATATGTATATATCTATCATGGTATTTCTGTCTGTTCCACATATAGATATATCTCTATATAAATGTATGCAGTACAGATATGCAATATTTCTATTCATGTATCCGGCTGTCTGTGTATATGGATATATGTTTATGTATACAGAAACGGATATGTAAATATATGTATCTATTTATGTGTTTGTGTGTGTCTCCATATATAGGTATGCTACCATGTATGCATACACATATCTATATATATAATATATTATATGTATATCTGTAGGTCGAAGAATCTCTGCGTAGAAGAATTTGCAGACACTTACAACTGTACAGAGATGAGGTCCACAACACATGCGAAAGTACAGAGACACACAGAAAGCAGTTTCCTAAAGGCAGAGAAGCGTGCGTCCAGCCACGTAAAAAAGACTCTGGTAATCCTGGCTTTCTTGTGATTAGGTAAAGAGACAGAGACATAAACTTCTTCAAAGCGTATGAGCAGGCTCGCAGACCTTTGACGCCTCACATATAATGCCTCTATATGCGAAAGCAAAGAGAGGGAGATACATAGCAACTTCTTCATAGCCTATACACATACACATATATACACATATATATATACACATATATGTACATATATATTTTCATGTGAGCGTCCCTACGTCTTTGTAATACCTATGCAGGTGCATCTATATGACGAAGGGCGTCCCCGTGTCACTGTGAGAGTGAAGAAAACCAGGCAGAGAGTTCATATGAGAGCTGGCATATATAGTAATGTACGTACTAAAAGTATGATGCGAGCATGTAGAAGACAGCTCCGAACGGGAATGTTTTGGAGTAAAACCACGCGTTACTCAAAACCGTATTGGAAAGTCCAAACCACACTCCCAGAAAGCACAGTCCGTAACTCGACAGCTGCAATACAGGGACACACACATACATACACACACACACATATATATGCACTTCAAATATATATATATATATATATACATGTACATATACACATATATATATATATATATGTATACATTCACATGCACACACACATACACACATACACATACACACAAACACATACAAACACACACATACACACACACACATACACATACACACATAGAAATATACATAAACACATATATATATATATATATACAAAACGGGAAAGACAGATTTCATTTGTGGCGACAAGAAATAGAAGGAAAGGGCTTGGCATGAGAAAAACAGCAAGAACAGCATACATCACAGAGACGAGCGCGCAAGAAGAAAAGCGTGGTTAGGTAGCACCGTCAAATCTTGTATTTCTTTTATAGTGTACATGCATCTTAATAGAATTGCAGCACTCTCTTCGAGGAGATGTCTATTTCCTGCAAAGAGTGCTCGCTCCTTCTTTGAGGAAGTTCCCGTCCTACTTCTCGAGTTGAGAGAATGTTTCTCACAGTTACACTCACACACAAAACGGACACACGTAACACCTACACATACAAACGCAGGTTCCTAAATACCAGAATAAACTCTCCTCCCCCAGAGCGTGGATAAGAACGTACATTACTACGAAAGGTCCACGAAAAAAAAGGGGTCTTTGCAGTCCTTCCTCTTCCTCTTACCGCCTTAGGTCCAGAAAAAACGTTTAAGGATACCTTTTTCTTCTGCGCAGTTGCTGACAATCACAATATACATGCATATATGTACATATATACATATATATATAAATATATACAGGAATATGTAAGTATATATATGTATACAGATACATTGTACCGTCATGACCGGTACGCAATAGTGACAGGATAGATGCTGACGCATACAAAAGACGATAAATATACAATCATATACATATATATAAGAATCGGTAGGTATACATATATATATACATATTTGTACATATATATATATTTATATATATATATATTTATATATATATTGTACCGTCATGACCGGTACGCAATAGTGACAGGATAGATGCTGACGCATACAAAAGACGATAAATATACAATTATATATATAGGAATCTGTAAGTATACATATATATATATATTTACATAAATATATATATATTGTAGCGTCATAACCGGTGCGCAACACTGATAGGAGAGATGCTGACGCATACAGAAGACGATAAACATACAATTATATACACATGTATAGGAATATGTAAGTATATATATATGCATATATATATATATATATATATTGTACCGTCATGACCGGTGCGCAATAGTAGTGACAAGAGAGATGCTGAAGCATACAAACAACGATGATAGTAATAGCAAGAGTGTGAATGACGGTAAGATTTGTGTTACATTTCCACTTCTGACTTTTTCATCAAATGAATAAACCTGACGTTGCAGCTGTGCTCCCGTTCTCCCTCACTCTTTCTCCGTCATTCATCAATGCGGCGCATTTTCATATAAACCACGAGTCCTAGAGTTCTGTGTTGATGTTATATCCAAATGAACTCTTCTTGCCTTCTGAAGAACTCAAACGGCTGCCATATTTTTCCCTTCTATCTTCCTCTCTCCTTCTCTACATATATATATATAACGCACTGGCTGTTCTCTCTGTCTATGTATACATATATATATATATATATATATATTCCTTTGTGATATACACATATATGCAACCACTCCCTCCAGCCTCCACTGCCTTTTCGCTTCGTGAATATGTTTTCGTAGGCATACAGTTTTGGAGCAGCACGATAGCCTTCCTCGGCGCTTTCAACCGTAATGCCACTACTCTTATTTTTCATGATGCTAGAGCTCTTACAGCAGTCGCTGCCGCGAAAAGCGTCATACTTTCCACCACTATATTTCTTTCTCTTTCTACTGCTGTAACTACTACTATAACTTCTCCTGCTCAAACTCCTCTTGCTGCTCCAACGATTGTTACTCCTTCTAATACTCTGACTATCTTTGCTACTACACATATATATAAGTATATATGTATATACTTTATGCATGTATCCACTTATACTTACATATATTCGTAGATATATAGAGTGCGCCTCACTCCGTCTGCAAATTTGTGTTCTTTTCGCTGCATCATCATCATCAGCTTGCTGCTGCTACACTTTTTTAAGGCGGATTTATATTGTTGTTGTCGGTGCTGGTACGATCACTACTCTGCTTCAGAAGTTCATATCTGTAAGTATATAAACACACAATGATATACATGGAGATACATACGCTGCGTTTTCTTGGGGCTGCAAATATGACTCTTTTTCACTGCACTTACTATTACCTCTTCTACTGCTGTTTTTGTTATTCTGTTCGTCGCTGCTGCACTTCTTTGAGCGGGGGGGGTTACTGTTTTTCTTTTTTGCTGTTATTACACGGCTACTCCCTCTTCTACTAATAGGTCCGCCCTCTGTAGTCGTGTGTGTACTTACAGATGCTGCTGCTTTTCAGAGTTTTTCCCTCTCTCTGTACGTTTTCCCACTCACGTACTATCAGCCTATCCATATGCTTTCTTCATATAACTGATAGGTTCATAACCGGTGGCCTGGTCACTGATGCTGCTGGTGCTACTACTGCTGCTACGCAGGTAACTTTCCTTTACTCTTACCAGAGTAGTTGTATCCGTAGATTTCAGTAGTACTATATTATCGAGGCTTTTTTTTCCGTCAATATGAAGAGTTTCGTGCTATTTAGTGAGAGTTCACCGCCTTCGTCTCGTGTACTCCCCTAACTTTCTTCTGTCAAGTATACGGAACTCATCCTATAATAGTGGTCATCACGTACAAAACGATTCTCCTTCGTAGTAATATTGTTTAGTTGTGTTTCGCTGCAGTAAAGCCTCATTGCTCTTTCCAAATATGTGCCTCTTCGCTTCTAACCAAAGTCACAGCATCATGCAATCACGAATGTTAAGACATCTAACATAGTGCTGCACGCACTGAATTGCCACTGTATACGCCTGCTGCGTGCGACCATAGATACATATATGTATAATCAGAGAAAGAGAAGGGGTATATATAGAGACAGAGATTGTGAAGGATAGAGGAAGAGATACCCGGTGACAGACGTGCGCACGTATATAGACACATTAAAACAGTGAGCACCGACCACAGTAAAAGGTAGACCTTGAGTGTGTCTGGTGCCGTATCTACTCGTGTGTATACGTTTTCCTATTCATTAGTGGTGAAAAGTTGTTAAATTCACTGTCTTTATTTTCTACCTCCGCGCTTTTGCGTTACAATAGCTGGGGAAAACGTGTTTCACGAAGATTCGTAGCACGTAGGTAACACACGGGGCCTCCGCAAATATGTTGTTGGCGTAAGGGCATGAGGCAGGTCGTCTCTGCTTGTAGTACGAATCTCCTAATTGTGCATGTGCTGTGAACGATAAAAGCAGCAACCCCCACGTTCTGTATCACGCTCTTACGTACATCCGCATAAAGTCTCTTTTACCGTGTCCGTAGTACATCGTTAAAGAGCATTGTAGAGAGTGTCTTGAAAAGTGTAGAGGCTGACCAAGTTCGTAGGTTTTTTATATTTCAGCTCGACAAGTTCTTCCGGGGTGGCAGCGCGTTGACGAATGCAATACTTGTAACAATCTTCCTCAGGAATATCGAAAAGGACCGCCAACTCTGCAGCGAATAAATATAAATACAATCAAATAAATGACCACGGTGTACGTAGTAACTCTCGATTTCACGTAGCCACCACTCGAGCGTGCATGTCGCTTAGATTGATTCACGAATCAAGGCGTTCCATCTCGTGTACATATATATAAACATGTGTATGTAGTACACTGCAGGATGAACAATCGAGGGATGAATACACTAATTTCACATCCCCTCGCGTCATAGCACGTCATATATATATGTATATACATATACATACTGATAGGAACAAGAGTGGAGGAGCGGTCGACAATGGATGAGGCTAGAATACATGTAAACAAGCACAACAATGCTCCGGACGCATTCCACAACCGAAGGGGGGTAAACGTTTATCAACGAACCTATCAGGCTGTAGGTGCTTACGTAGACGTGTGTGTGTCAGGGTGTGAGTGTGCGTCCTGGCGTCATGTAAACGAGAGTGTAGATCTATATACGCAAGCTTGACTAAATGCGTGTGTGTGCGTGCGGGTGCCAAAACTGTGCGCGCTCCCGGGCAACGGTAAATCTGTGTAGGTCTTAGCAGAAGGGCTACACAGCTGGCCTTGTACAGAGGGTAGGGATGAAGAGACGCACACCTTCTCAAACACATACAGTCGCGCGCACACACACACACAGGCACACAATTACCCCCATGAGGCCACACAGACATACACACACACTTACGCACACACACATACGTGCAAACTTAAGCACACACACATACGTGCAAAGTTACGCACACACACACACGTGCACACTTACCCACACGCATGCAACCAGACATACACACATCCGTAGTGAACCACAACAACCAGAGGAGTAACCGGCTCTTCAGTAGGGCACTTAAAACTCGCGTATGTACCCCGTAAGTGCAATGCATAGCTGTGAAGCGTCTACACACTGTCGCACGAGCCGAGGTGTATTTTCTCTTTATCACCAGCTCTGCGTTCGTTATCGGAAGTTATCGCCCCGGCTCACAGTGTGTGACGAGATAACACGCCGCATTCGTTGCATCTCTAAAACATTTTTCATGGATGCTATTCATGTAAACGATTCCCAGCCTCTCAGTATCGCATTCATACAAATATATGTGTCTGCACCTAGATAGCAGTACCGCACTTGTCGGTATATATACATATATATATATTACAGATACAAATATAAGTGTGTGCACACGTATATAAATAGGGCACTTCGCCTGTGTGCCTATATATATGTCCCTGGAGGATGTCGTATGAGACGTCGGGAAATTTCCGTCCCAATGTAGCGAGTTCATCATAGTGGCGTATGTGCCTGCATGGCAAATAGGGTGGAGTGGCAGTGATTACCGGGGTAATGGAAGTGATAATCGGCTGGGAAGCCAATTTCAAAGGCGCTAATTTCTGTAGGGCTGAAGCCCTGTCTCCACAAACACTCGATCAGCTCCTTCTTTGTCACGTAGACATCCTTCTCAACCGTCAATCCATTCTCGCATCTGTTCACAGAGAGAATGCGGCGAAAACGTCAAAAGTATACCATGTCGTGAGCGCAGAACAGCAGCTGAACATGGCTTGGAACTTTCCCGAATGGAAAGAGTATGACCATTTTTTCGTTTTTGTTGGGATAACAGGAGCGTCACAACTTGCCCCGATTAGACAAAGTTTTCACAAGGACACAACAAAATCATTTCGCGAAAGGACCGGTAGCTAAATCTGTTGTGCTACGTACGCCATGCACGTTCCTCCTTGTCCTGGCACATGTGAGTTCCTGTCTACAGAGCTGGCAGAGACGGGCAGTCTTTCGATGAAAGACAACAATGGGATCAAATACATAGGTAGCATGGTCCTGCCACTTTTTGAGCACCACTCTGACAAGAAACACATTCACCTTACCTTTTGGCGAACTCGATAAAGGCCTTCTGCCTGCCCTCCACATCTGTGATGAGTTTCAGGAACCGCAAAAAAACTGGTGCCTCTTTGGTATGACGAGCGAAGTCTTCTCTGTGCACACGCAACGGACCACAAAGAAAACGTTGTCTCTATGCAGCTCAAAAGAAAGCGACATGCACTCTCCTTAGTCTTCGCGGGCGTGGGCGTGTGCATTCGTAATCGGTGCAACGTGAGTTTTCCGGTACAGACTGTAGACATCCTCACATAATTTTTCCGCGTACAGCAGAACGCCTGTTTCCTCGGAGCAGGAACGCATCCTTGAATCCGAAACGCGCTTTCACGTTGCAGTCCGTGGACCCCAGGTGAAGCGTGCACCTTTTCTCAGATAGGCCTCCGGTGTTAAATGTAATCGAACTTAGTCAGCATCAGGAGGTACAAATGCTACACAGCTTGGTAGAAAATGGTGGTATGGCTGATCAAAGAGTGAGAATAGTTGAGGTGACGGAGTAGCCAACGGGATACCCACGCACACATTTGGAGATCGCGACTACCGTCACCCTCTTCTAATATACATTCGGCGGTGGACGTATCGCCCAACGTAGCCTATGACTTTTTTTTCACACCGATGAACGCGCGGAACTTACAGGAGGTTGCAAGGTAGCTTTCATTCTACTCGCGCTACATTTTATTCGTAGTAAGCTGCTAACGTCACTGGCAAAAATACGTGAAAGGGTTGCTAACGTTCAGCGTTGTCCGACAGAGTGGTTTTGTATGGGTCACCTGGAAGGTTGAGACAAAATCATGTCGTCGAACATGGTGTCTGTAGTCCATGGCTTGGTAATACGGTATTTCGTATACTGGACTTTGGGCAGCGTCCAACGGGGAGTGAGGCTCGTGTAAGCTCTTCTTTGGTAATCATGACGGCTCGATGTGTGATCTAGCAAAACGTTTTGGTTCCGGCAAGATCTTGCCGGCCCTGCGCGTGCGAGAGGAAGTTTCAGTTGCCGTGCACCGCAGCACGCATTTCCGTTGTGCGAAAAGCCTCGCCAAGGGGGAGGACGGCCCGCCCGCAGACCAATGAAGGCTTGCATTATGAGAGAAAAACAACGACAGAAGATCTTTAATTCTCGTGGTAAAGCTGCGAAGCCTATTTGAAAATTGATTATACATCCACGTGTTGCACATCTGTCACAGGAAACGCTTCCGCTTACGCGGTGTACGACGTTGCCCGTATTTTCCTCAAACGCAAGCTACGGCGCGATTCCCGCACCCTTTAAGGGCTCGAATGTGTAAGCTTTACAATCTAGGATCTATACTGTTGTTATCCCATCTGCTGCGGTCAGAAAAAGCTGCTTGTTCCTCCACGTAATGTCCATGAGGCTACCCCAGCCCGTGGAGCCCCCAGCGGCCTACATGCAGGGGGCAGGGGTGTGCACAATGGTACTAGCGTTCCTGAAGGAGCACCGTACGATATACGTATGCTTAGCGTCCCGCTGCAGGAATTAACAGTTGATACCGTGTGTCAAACGTTCTTAAAATACCGTGTCGCGGCAGAACGCTATTCAGTGGTCTGCAAATCCACGACTAGTGTATTTGTACGCCTGCGCTCAAGTCCCCATTCCGTGTACCGGAAACGTACGCAGCCCCCCCGGTTTCTGATGCCATAAATTGGTGATCCCAAATATACATAAAGACTGGCGAACAGCAGTTATACCGTGCTCAGACTGCGGCTAGAAATAGCACGCCGGCGCCGCAAACGGATATCACAAGGACGAGATTACGTCTTTGTTGAACCTGCTCATTTCGGCACGCACGGGTAAACTGTAACTCCTTTCTTAGTTCGTAGACACGTCCGTGCATGTCCTATAACGCACTAAGCTATGTCTGTAAATGCACATATATGCAACGTATACATGTACCCTCAAGAACACGCCTAGGGAGATCTTCAACTCTTCACCTACCCTTTACGTGACGAGAACCCGTGGCACAGCCCACATAAACAGGTCAATCCTGCCTAGAGCGTAAACAGGCACCTCTTACCGAATTACCAGCCGAGCGAATAGACATGAAAATAGTGTCATCGCCCACTCACTTCAGATATGTACTTTAGTGGAGCACTGCTGGTAAGTACTACCTGTGTGTCGGCGCCCACGGCTTGCGTCGGACCTTGCGGTATTGCAGCCGATCCGTTGGCGCCAGAGGCAGATTTTGTGCGGTTTACTAGAATGGCGGTGATATGCTCGAGTTGTGAAGGCTCTAACCGGCGCCAGCTGGTACTACAGCCTCACGGTAAGCGTACGCTATCACCTCCTAACAGGAGGCCACGTTTTTGGGGGAGCACCTAAGCGTAGCTTCGGCGGAGTAGGTTTAAACAAAGAAGCTATTGTGAGCAGGCACCGACTCCTGTTTGTCGTCCACCGACAACAAAAATTCGCTTTTGTGTGCATACGTGTCACTGCACGTTTTGTGCGAAGCCGTTCCGTAGCGCACGCATCGATTCTTCGCGATAACAATAAAATACATGCGTCGAACCACCAAGCGTCGTAACGCTTGCTGCCAGGAAGTGCAGTGACAGCAAGTCGAGCACAGCCGTTCAACTCATGAGCCGCGACAGCGAGCGTAAAAGGTTTCTCGCGTGGGCGTTGTGGTAGTGTGCGGCGACCTCCCTCCAGAGGCATCAGACACACGCATGGCCACAGTGGGTCTTCCGCCTTCCCTCCCTCTGCTTTTTATGAGCCGACTACACGTTAAAGGGTTGCGTAAACAGAAATAAGCTATGCTCGATATGTTCACTCGTGCGGATGTCACTGCAAGGCCGCTCGTTGCTCGTACAGGTACTTTTTTATAGTGCGCTCGACACCGAGACGGCGCAAGCGCTGGGCGGCTTGGCGACACTGTGGCCGTGCGCTTCATAATAAGTTAATCGGGCGAAGATGTGTGCAGTGTGGAAATTTGAACGCTGGTCGGCCGGAGCATTTATGGCAGTGCGCCGCCGGGGGGACCCCGCTGTAGAAGTGCAACGGGCAACGCCGTTGAGGCTGATAACTGTGGCATCACTGAAGAAAACAGTATTCGCAAACGAGCACACCTGTTTCAGAATAGTGTGCCGGCGAAGTATAGCAGCTGATAGAATGGTGATTCTATATACAGCTTTACTAGCTGTCTTCACGGTTACCTTCCTTGTGATGCAGACCACCACCTCGTGTAGTTCTCCCTTGAGCCTGATACAGCCAGGGCTCGCCCTTTTCAGCTCTCAATTTGTACGGAGAAGCAGGAGACGCTATTTGGCCTCTCAAAACCACCTTCCTTCTCAAGCTACAGCATATTCCTCGAGCAAGTTCAACGACCAATTTAAAGCGAATATATGAAGGCATTTCGCTCTACGAGGTGTGGACACGCTGCTCATAGTCCTCGCCACGTCGCTTTCAAATCGCCCTCATTCGGCAGAGTCAGCTCACTGCTCGCAAAGTGGTATTTGAGACCTGCAGCTGTGCATATGTCGGAACACGATGTTCTGTTCTCCCTCAGTGGCCGTCATCATCATCGCAGGTGGAAGTGGTGTGGTTGGACGCTATCCGTCTGCATGAGTTGGAAGTGAATCCTATCAACTGGCGAGCTGGGTCAGGAAAAAGCCATGTGTAGCGCTGGGCTACATGAGCGTAGCTGCGTATTTGGTGACACATTCAACGTTTTCCGGCAAAATTGTCCTGGTACCTTAATGCAGCAGGCTCCCACTTTTAACGAAAATGTCACTTGGCGCATTCATTCTCTCTGTGCTCTACAACTCAGCACCACTCTAGGAGACGAAACGATGTACCTTATGTCACTGTCCGTCGAGGTAAGCAAATGTTACCTTATTATACGCTGCTCGCGGCGGCGATCAATAGATAAAGGAGACAGCTCCCCCTCCCAGAATCCAGGTCAGGCTGCGGAAAGCTCCTCTGGGGCGGCTGCCCCCTTCAGAAATGCTCTCTGCCACCCAGTGACTCTAGGGCTCTTCAGCAGCCTCTCTCTGCACTAAGCTGTCTGTGTGCCCGATGCTGCTCCACGTGAGGATGTTGATGGGTAGGAGTAGAGGCGGAGTTAGGCGTACTAGTTGCAACACGATTAATTCAACTATCCTGGTGAAAATGACTCGTGCGACCCCATGAACAACTACTACTGGTACTAGTCCCGCTTAAACTCACTGCACTTTTTACTATTCATGGTTGTGAGACACCATACATTGCCCTCTCAAGGTAGCGCGCTTCTGCCAGTAAAATGCTAGCTATTACTATAAATAGAGTGTTGACCTCCACTTCTAGAGCTGCTTTAGTCCTTCCCTTCATATACAACAAACAGTAACGGATCTCGTCCTCGCGGTGGAGCACTCATGTAACTACTCTTGATTTCTATCGTCCTGTGAGTGGTGATTCGAGGGTCTTACAAGGGTCATCGCTGCGAGAACTGCATCTAGGCAAATGTGGATATACACGACATCTGCGAGAAAGAAACTGTTGGAGCTTTACCCCTGGGTGCTTCTAAAGGAAGTTATTTTCCCGGAACTGTCCTCTTTATGATGTGCGGCTTTCCCGTCATATGTCTATTTCAGTAGAAATACCCCGAAGTTTGGTCCTCGCGCAAATTGATGGAGGGAAAAAGGTCGCGAATCCTCCGGTTCTAGGCGTCATGGAGCAGTAGATCGGAAAACTGCGCTAGAGAAAGCGGTGAAGCACGCATCCTCATCTAATCCCAAAATTTCTGCGGTGTCTGGATCAATCGGAGTTAAAGACTTCACGCCCAACGAGTCTAATCGTAAGCCAGTGAGAGGGCGCCGATGTGAGAAGCGCAATTGAGTTCAGCGAGCGGTAGTAACCGCAGTCAGATGTTGTTTCCTTTCCAGCTTCTTCGTTACTCCCAATAATGCGTCTCCTGCAGCTCATGCTCGGTCCAGCCCAGCAGCCCGTTCCCCGGGATTCAGCCTCTTCGCATCAATCGAGTAATGCGGGCAGCATGTGGGGTTATGGTCAGTTCTCAGTGGTGATTAAGCGGATTTCGTGACCTTACAAGCGTTTCTAGTGAAGCATGTTCTGTTTATATCGTTGCAGCGGATTGCCCGACGGTGGTCTCCACATGGAGCAGGTGTTCGAACCGCTGTGGCCTAGGGCAAATTTACCAAGTTAGAACCAAGCCGAACGGACCTAAGTGCTCAGTCGTTGTCCATGAGTCACCATGTGAAAGCCTTTCCGATTGCGTCAGTAAGTTCCACAGAACGGCTTCCACAGCTTAAATTCTCTTCTTTACTGAAGCCGCCGCCGTTTCATCCCTTACGTATGGAGACAGGTGTCACGCGTCTGGTAATACGCCTGCGCTCAACGGAAGCTGTCCGGGCCTCCCACGTCAGCATTCACACAGCAGCGTCGAGAGCGTGTATAGGACAATGCGGGCCTGTGGTATCAGTTGCACAATATATGAGAACATATCTATGTGCGTGTGTGCATTTGACGTAGCGTCTACGGAAAAGTGGAAGGCGTTGGAGGTTACGAAGCCGTCCAATATGCCTGATTCAACTTTCCGAAGACTCGCCATGCAGCTGCCCCCCGAGGATCAATGGAAACGAGGTAGGGCAAGCCGCGGATCATTCAGCATACATGTCAACTAAGTACATACGGTGCATCTGGCGGCCTGCTTCTATGAGCCCTGCATGCATCAGCGTAGCAGTACAACAGCGTGAACTCACATATCACGTGCGTAGCTCGTCCGGCATCCAAGCAGTTCAGGGCTGAAGTTTGTCCACACTTGACACTAGCGCGAGCTGTACTCGACGCTAAGAGGCGCGTAATTATTGTCAATTCCCAATGCCCCAGCGCAGTGTTGTAACGTCGCTCCCGCCATGCGGACGAGGCACGAGAAACGATTAGAATCTGCATCTACTTTGCAGTACTACTGTACGAACTGCCAGTGTTATCGTGGCTAGCACGTTGCGTTGTCCACGGCTCACCGACCAAAATTGCCTTTAAACTAGCTACTGCAGCACTGCTGTCCACCTCTATCCCACATGGACGAAGTTTTGTTCTGGTAGCAACAGACACACACAGCGACTAACTCTACATGCAGCACCTCGATTCTCTCTGTATCCCGTACAGGAGGAACTCTAGGAGAACACGGATGGCAGTTTCGGACTCCGTTCACCGGGCGTTATAAAGATAAGCTGCCTTTATCAGATACTGAATGCGGACCTGCTCAGCGCGCTGCATTCGAACGGAGGACTTCTGAAAGAGGAAAAACACTGGAAATACTGGGGCGAATGGATATTTCAGGACGCATCCACTCCATGCCCTTCAGGTCGGGCGTCATTGATTGTCTGCTATGTGACTCACCTTGGAGAACCTCCCACCACACCTGGATAGTGCATATTTGTGGTCTAGCCCCAGCAGCATACCGTCGTAGCAGCACTGTCACCTGTGGGCGAACAATACGGTGGCACTGCAGGGCAGAAAAAAGCGTAACCGAGCGGCACCAAGCGACAAGAAAAACCGCGCTGGCTTATCTAATATCGTAGCCTCGCTGAATTGTAATGAGAAAAAAGGTTGCAGCAACACGTGCACAGCAGTACTGAAGCACAACTAGGTAACGCAGCTTTAAAATGTCCACAAGCTACATGACGTTGCGTCCATGCACCTGAAGCACCTTCAGCATTTAGGAGCCTTAGCGTACAGGGCTTGCATGTACCGGCTACTCTGGTTTCTTTCGTCACAAGCGTCCGGAAGTATAACTGAGGTGCCAGCGTCTGCCGTGCCATTTACCCAGCAACGTGTTCGCAGGCCCCTGTTTTCTCCTGTGCAAGCGAGTACTACCCACAGATCGCAGCTTCCTAAGTGCATATCCTGCGTCTCGCTGCGGCAGCATCTCCGCACGTCTGCCACCAGGGGGGAATGCTTTTTTGCAGTCAAAGTTCTGTGCGAGTATACGACCTCACTGCGAAGGAAAACAACATGTTTGCATACACGTCACTTTGCCACATGCTTGATTTTAGCGTCACTGTGTCTCACACATTGAGCTGCCATCGACCGTAGACAGGCTAAAAAGACTAATTTCAACCGTTCCATTCCTCGTCTCACCCGATATGGTTTTGCGCCCCGACACGCGCTTTGTGGGGCGATACACACCGAAGACATCGTCGCTAGCACGTGTGTCCGCGGCTCTATGAGTATGGAGCACGCGGGTAAATGCAGTTTACTACGAACACTAGAACGCCTTAATTGCTAAGAGAACTGACTCTGCAAGCGCATTTGTTACTGACTGTGCAAACAGCACACGGCAAATCTTTCCGTGATGGAAACCCTAGGGATTAACCCAGCGGGCACAACGTAGTTACTGGGCGACGCGTAAAAACTTTTATTTGTCACTTCCTGCTGAGAGCGTGTGATTTGCAGCTACAAGTCGTGCTGAAATGTGCCTCGGCTGTTCATCACCTCCTACTGCGTCACAAACCCGTGTTACAGCGTGCACTATATTAGTCCGATCTCCATGAACGTCAGGGAGACGGACATAATATTTGTGCGCGGCTACCAGTTGACCCTGTTTCCTATGGTACGCAAAATTCTCCTTGCGCTCAGCCTCCGTCATCCTTCCCCGCCAAGCAGCCTACCCTCCTCCGCACTAAGCGGCGCCTCCGCCAGCCTCACGTACGGTCGATGAATCACGGCTTCATTTGCATGTCCACAAGAAAATTAGCACGCTGAATCAGGGTCGCTGAGGAAAGTTCTGTCGCTGTGTTCCGGCGTCAAGTAAGGAACATCGCTATATATATATATATATATGTACACAGGGAGGATAGTATTTCGCTTATCATCTCCACATGAAACACTACGCATGTCGTACGGATACACTGCGGAACACTAGAACGCAGCACAGCAGAGTGCCACTCGGCAAGCTTGTGGTATCCCAGACCGTTCACTTGCGCTCTACTCGCCGTCATCTACTCACTAGTATATTCTTACTCGTCACCTGCCGCCACGCTAACCAGCATCGCAAATCTAGATGCTAATACCTATAATTTTGGGCAGGACTTCACTAGTGTTCAGCTTTCAGCTGAACACGGCATCCTTAGACGAGTGAACACCACGCCTGAGGCTGGCGAGAAAGCATTTACAAGGCAGTCTCGGAGGTGGTGCGCGTCGACTTGTGCTGACACATATGTCGCACGCGGCCGCATATAGTACAGACAGCTCCTTCCACAGCTCGTTTATAAGTGGGGGACGTTTAACTCGATGACTCGCCTTCGCTGCGCCTCTGAAACCCAGCATCTCGCCGACCTTCTTTGAAAGACCGCGCTCCCTCATCCACCCCTCATACCCCTTCGGAGGCCCCCGGTACGTATGTCAAGCCCACTGTGTCCTCAGTGTTGCTCTAAGTCTAGAAATTGCCAGTGGGCACTTATGTATCTGCGAGCCGCCCGCAAGTTTTTGGATGCGTTCCGATGGCAACTTGGGGATACAGGACTGAAAGTAATCTACGCAGTCTACAGGTCTGCATTGTGTACAGTTGCTTGCTGCTGAGAGAATCGGTGAAGCCGCTGCTTTTGAAATGATTTCGTTGCATTTAACTACGAGCTGACTCTGACCTACAGCATCTCCCGAACCTTCCGTCGAGTCTCGCGCGTCCACACCTGCACGGCCGGTTGCTCCAAGTACGTTTATGCAGGGAGCTGTGTCCCCTGTTGAAGACTTCTAGGCAACACATAACAGTACACTACCCCGCGGACACCCAGTTCCGGGTTGTTCGAACCAGTACCCCATTTATTTCTCTGCAAGCGAAAATTGAGATATGCATGCTCCACAGGCTGCTCTAGACGCGACACCTCGCTTGCTCACCTGACAAACAACAGATAGGACATGAAGGCTGGTGGAGTGTACCGTTAAGCTGAATCTAAACAGTAGATCTCTTCAGACAGTACCCTAAGTTCTACTTATGACATTGAGCCTTCTCACTGTCTGTGAAGCCCCCCTTTCTTCATCTAAACATTACAGCATTACACCAGCATTCATATGTCAGTGCTGCTAAGTGTGCGACCTCAAGAACAGTCTGTGCGCCCTTTAGAGACACAGTCATCAGCTACGGAGTGTGCACGGACCTTGGTAAGCTAGTATACATTTGCGGATCAAGGCAAGAATTTTTCGATGTAGTAACGTACGCACTCGAGATGCGTGTCAGCGGTCTTTCGACCTGACACTAGACAGGGGTGTGTGGCACAGGGTGCTCGAGGACAACTCTCATCGCATGGTACCTGGCGTTAAGTCTGGTGTTCAGGCTCTAGGCAACCTTCCGTTAGAGGCGGCCTCTACGCGTTGGTACGGCCTGCTCCGCAGTCTCCTGGTAGGCTGGCTTTCTGTGTGATTTTGTACCAAGGCAACTGCTTCCCAATTTTAGGGCCACGGTACACCTGTTCGATTCCTTACCGCACACACGTACTGATGAGAAGCACCCCAGCTGCTGATGTCTTCGACCGTCAACATAGAGGGTCAAATATGCCGAGACGTAGTTCAGACGGGGTGCAGTGGTCTGTGGTATCTCCACGAATTGTTAGCTACGTGGTAGCGCAAGGCGCAGTTGTGGATGCATGACATCGCTTTCGAAGAAGATGCGATTCTTGAACTTCAGCCGTCTGCTTACCTCGAACACACAGTCAGGATTCCTTACGTAAGATGCTTTGGGAAGCCAGACATGGCCGCTGATGCCGCAAGTCTCGTTTGACCTGCTGCCGCCCTGAACACGGCTCTTTCGGACAGGCTGCGTTCGAAGGCATCAAGATTTTGTCGGTGCATCTCCTATTAGATGCCATGTGGTGGTCGCATGAAAGCTGCTCTGAGTGTCTGCACCTCACACTCCCCTAAATCCTCTCAACGAGGACACTCGTACGTATGCATGCCTCTCTGTGGGACCCGATGTAATCTTGTACAATCTCCAATCTTGAGCCGTCCTTCTTCACCCCATACACGTGCCAAAGTTTTTCCATTACTTTTAAGAAAAACAAAAGCCGTGAAAAATTTGTTGAAGCTTCATCCTCTGCTTGACGGGGAAGCTAGACAACCCTCATGTAGCAGGTCTTATGTGTTACCGTCGTATCAGGACCTAAAGGCGAGGAGGAACAACGGCAGCAATCCGCTTCTATCCGAGGTCGCGCAACCGAAACAACCGCAGCTAAAGGCGAGGAGGAACAACGGCAGCAATCGCCTCTATCCGAGGTCGCGCAGCCGAAACAACCGCAGCTGGAGAGAAGCCCAAATCATTGCACAGCAGCAGTGCAGGATCGCGGCCCGATTTGCAGTCGACCCCGATGAGCAAGAAGGCCCCAACAAGTAAATACGTATAATCTTGGCGTCTTGTAGAACTACGACCTTATTGTACACTGCATACACTTTCGCTGAGGCTAGTTTCCACCTGGCAAGGCCCCCTCGTGATGTGCTGTTGAAAGAGCTGGGATTCCGTTCCAAGTTGTCACAGCGCGTGTCTGCCAATAGTCTGCACATAAAACGTGTACCCCATATGGGACTCAATACCACCTATATACACGGCGACGGCGACGGCATTGCTCTGTACAGACGACAAGCTGCCCATAGAGCTTCCTTCGTCGAAATGTCGACTCCTTAGAATAGCTCTCAGGAGTGCCGCACCTTAACTATGCTTGTACTGGTACGCAGTGACACGGCACTGTGCTACGCTAACACCAAGCGTTTTGAGCAGTTTCTACTGGAGACAATTTCCGCAGCAGTACCTGCGGAGGGTAAAGTGGGTCTCACGAGCTACGCCCGTACGTCCTTCACAGCTTGATATCGCAGTTAACGTTGCGCGTGGACCCTTACCACCTCGATCTATGTTCGATACGACCTAGGTGCATCGCTGACCTGCAGTGCTATAACGTGTTGCGCTTTTGAGTATAGGGATGCTACCTATTTCGATTTGGCAAGTAAGGGTGACATGACGGTAGAAGGGGAACACTGGGTTTTATCAGCGTGGGCCGCGTTGTCCTGCAGTGTCTGTGCGACGGCGGAATGTATCGTGCGTCGATGCATTGCTTCACATGTGCGGATAATAACTCTGTGTCTGGGTCAGCTTTTTGCGGAAAGGGTTAGCAACCTCCAGAAGCTCACAGATGTGAGAGTGCATGTGTGAACCTCTTCAGCCAACGCCCAGGATCAGGCACGTGCCGAGGAACTACTGAAGCGTGTGGTTGAAGGGAAAGCAGCCGCTGATAGTGATTTGAAGAAAGTTCGTGCCAGCATTCAAGTCTCCAGCGTCACGCCCGACCCTCAAAACCGTAAGGTTACCTAGCTGTAGCCGGAAAGCTGTAAAAATTATTCTACCGTGTGTTAGTGCTGCGAGTGAGCAGTTGAACATTTTTGCATAGATACTCCTTTGCAGCAAAAAAATAGCATCATATATGTACTGCTGCAAAAGGTGGAATAGAGAATAGTAGTGCAAGCTAACTATCAATAACGGCTTTGAGCATTCTAAGCACTTGCGGGTAGAGTAGCTTTTCACCTTTAAACTGTTAAACCACATTAAGGAGGGGGTGCCGGCGGTACTAGCGCGTACCGTTCTCGTTGTGGTACACCATCCTCACTCTATCGCGTGACATTCCCCAAAGGATCTCCGTATCAGCGAAATGTTGGGTGCTTCGTTTACGCAGCCTCCTGTCCGCGGCTCCTGAGCACTCTAAGCGAGTGTACAGGGAAGTGTGGGAAAAGGATTTCGTCACCGCTTCGAAGTAAAGCCCGAAGGGCGACGTTGTCAATCGATCGCCTCCAAATTTCCATGTTTGGAACTGTCTTCCTGTACAGGTAGGTTTCAGTTTTGATCGCTCTGGTAGCAGCAAATCTGGGGATAAGGCCCTTGCCCCATACCCATCGTGTATAGGTCGACCGAAAGCTGGTCATGGACAATTCTCGCAAACAAAATCGCTGTGGTAATGATTTGCAGACCCAGTCGCCAAGTGGGATGTCTTGAACGTGCGGAAGCCTGAGCCCATGCCTGATTCAGTGTACCGAAATATGGCGCGCACTATTCCGCCCGAAGCGGAGTGGGAACAAAGTAACAAGTCCTCATAAACGAATTAGACAAGGAGCTCTGATGTCACGAGTGTCTTTTTGGTCTCAGGGAGGTGGAGAATGTCCATACGAGCACAATGAAGGCGCCTCATTCGAAAAGTTGCAATCCCTGTGTCCTCGCACGCCACGGCGCGACGGCGTCAATTTACACGAAAGAAAATACTTTCGCACGAGAGGCTTCGCATATAATTTTCTATCCCCTCATGATTCCCGTGGGCGGACGCTTTCCAGTTCGTTCACGCCATTGCGTGCTGTGTCCTGTCGACGTACTACAGGGGAAAGTGGCAATTTTCTTCTGGTTTCTTTCACCAGCGGTTGGTCTCCGAGGTATTTTGATGGAAAAGAGCTCGGGGAAGCCGAATGTGGCTAGGTGTACGATCCCGCTTTGTGTACAAAGAGGAGGAAACAAAGGATGGCGGCGTGTCTACGAGATCTTTCGAAAACGAACCAAGCACGAAAGATTGTGGAAAACGTGTGTCTCTTTTCAAAATGAGGCGTACTTTCGACCCCGTGTATCCCTCAGCTGCCGTGTCTCACGCCTGTGCACACCTACTTACCTCAGCATGTCTTGCTAGAAGGCTGAATCAACGGGCAGTTAGATTCCCCGAGGATACTAAGGCAAAGGTATCAGAGTCTAAATGCTGAATGGTACTCCGTTTCTTCCCCAAGAGTTTAATCTCTGCCTGCTCATGGCCTACTACAGCAAACAGCGTGTGTGTGTTGCCTGCGGACTCAGAAAAGCCCACGAGAACTCCAGTCCCACTCAAAATGTCCCCCGAGCCAGTCCTCGGACACCCCATTCCCTCCCTGCCGTCACCGATAAAGCTGTCCCCCGCCCAGCAGCCCCACTTTTCGTGTTAAAAAACGAGGCAACCAAGAAACTGCCATCAGACGCTAGTCCCGCAGCACTACGCGTGGTAGAACCACTGAAGTACGATGACAACCCCTCGCATCGTAAGTCTGACCGTCTCCCAGGTATATTGCACCAGGGCGGCGTCACGGCAGCTTTATAAGTCTTGTCCTCCACGTAATGAGTACCTGCCATCATAGCGGTATACCTGCAAGAACGTAGGCACGTGGGCAAACGAATTCCAGTCCAAGCGATCGGTGAGGCCCATTCCATGCACACACATCGCATGCATGTCCTTTTCAATGGGAAAACGACGGTGCTAGAACTAACATGCGCGCCGCGGGAAAATCTAAAGGAGGTTTGGTAACTCCAGCGACGGCGGACACCGCGACGGTCCTTCAAACGTGCAGGCGATTGCCCTTACGTTGAGACAAACCATGGGAAGTGCAGTGCGACGTGCGGCATGGGAAAAGCCTTCGGGATCTCATCATCCTGGGAAAACGGACGTTGTTTAGTGCGCGTGAAAACCGAATCGTGCGTCGGTCTATCTGCTGCAAAAGTAGGTCTCTTCTGCAGTGGTCGTGTGAATAACTTTTTCGAATATTCAGCCTTGTGTCCTTATGATGATTCACCCAGCTGCCAGATTCGTACACTTGCGTCTTCCAACAGGGGTTCATGAGGTCAGCGAGTGTATTTGGACAGGTCCGGTAGGGTTGTGGCTTTTTGGTCATATGTAGTAGCCTGTAACAGCATTGTAGGACAAGTCAACAAGGCAACGACCGAGCATGTGTGAGCGCCTCTGCGGTAAATGTTGTGCAGACGGGCAGGGAGAAATTGGACGCACTCCGTCTGAGTGTCGACCCCGAAAAACTCACCGCCGATGTTGTCGAAGCACTAGATCGCTTGCCTGCCTCAGTCTACTATCATAGGCGTAAGTGTTCGTACATACACATTACTTGCACCAAACAAATGGCTGTTGAAGAGGCAGCGCCTACAGCCGACCGCTGCGTTTGAGGCTTTGAGGAACGCCCCAACAGGGGTAAAAGAAACTCTGTTCAGTCCAGTGGCTAGTATGAGTTTTGGATACCGCTGTTCGAGATACGGTCCTTCTTACTCATGATTGAAGTGTGTACGTGGTCGTGCGGTTTTGGTATCGCAGCGCATGATGCGTCGGAGTCCTGCTTAACTTTCAGCAGTGGACTCTCGGGTAGATATAGTCTAACGACCTCTAAGTCCCTGGGAGATTCGCAGTGCGGAGAGGCTTATCGATCGTATTTTGTCGGCGAGTTTGACAGAAGAAAAGGAGCGTGCACTACTACGCTCTCGTATGCTGACGACAACATTATCTGTGAAGGTGAGTGCGGAACGTAGTTTATGCGGTACGTTGGACTGAGCCACTGCTGTGTCGGCGGAGAGGAACCTTCTCGCCCTGCTGCTCTCGACTTGCAGTAGCTGTAAGCACGAATCATCACTAGTTGAAACAAGACTCCTCCTATCCCTTGCCTTTTGTAGCTACACGGAAGCTGCAAGCAGGTTTGTGCGGACGTCAGCGGTTCTGTGAGCGAGTTATAGACCGTCCAGGATAGTTTGTAGATCTCTCTGCGTAGCACTGACTTTTTCACAAGGTAACGCTAGCGAAAGGATGGTCTAATGTGTAGCGGATTCAATCGCATGCCGAGAAGATGCGCTTCAAGCCGTGTCACAACAGTCTTAAAGTGGAATGGCGGTGCTGAATACTTGCGGTGACAAGCGCCGCTGGCGATGCGTCAAGAAATCAAGGGGGGTCTTACCTGTGGCTCCTCGTTGCTTATGAGCACGAATTGGAGGGGGCTTGCGTGGTAGGAGTGGTATCGAGGAGTAAAAAGTGACATGCTGTAGGGGGTTCACGTCCTTACCGTCGCAGGTGGCACTTGGTGTGTCCCGCTTCTGACGAGGCGTCTAGATTGCCTTTGCAATTTTGCTTCTGTGTTTTGCAGTGAGTGAGGCCGAGTTCGACAACGGTGAGGAAAAACGTTTTTTGTATCGAATACCTGACCAGTCTGGACCTTCTCTAACGGCGCGCGAGAAATGATTTGCTGTTGGAGATTAGCTAGATATTTTTTCCGAAGTACTTTCAGTGGGGCTCTAGGTACTCGCCATTCTTGCACGTGTCCCCACAACGCTCTAAAATCTTCCCCTTGCTGAGAATCGCTGACAATCGCACATCCGTGTCAGCAGATTTCGTATCGCAGCGCCGGTTTTCCAGTGCAACACCGTCGCCAACATAGGCTTCTGTTCGCTGAAGGTAAATTCGCCCAGCGGTCAATTACCGGTCAACGCTTTACATCAAATACACTGGCAAGGTGTAGCCAACACGTTAAGGTTCATACTGATGCAACGGGTGTCTCCTGCTGGAACGGGGATGGTGGGAGTTGCTGGTAATTACGGGTTCCAGTTCATATTTTTCTGCGTTTTCTTCATTATTGGACTCCTGGATAAACTGTTGTGTGTACTCGGCGCAGGTATGTTGGTCGAACATAATCGTATTCGCGCCCAAATCGGATTAAAGCCGCTTGCATTTGACGAACGCCTAAAAAACTTTGCAAAGTACTGGGCAGCTGAGCTTGAGGAGAAGAAAGGATGCAATCTCTTTCATTCAGATCGCTTGACTCAGTCAGCTGTAAGGAAATGACCGCTAATAGCAAGCACGCGCTTGGATGGTTACTGTCGAGTGATCTTCACATGGCGCGGGCCTCCGGCGTGTCTCACGTTCCGTGTGCAGCGTGCTCTACTCGTGTGCAATGCAAGCGCACGGCGTGGCAAACTGAATCATCTTGATTCTCCTTGTTCACTTGTCTGTACAAGTACTGGTGAGGTTGAGCTTAGCTCAGCACTTCCTGTACGTATGGTAGCCCCTCTTCCACGTGTACTCGTACACCTGTAGCGCAACGACACGCTTGTGATGTGTGCCAAACCGTTTGTCGCCAACACGGGAGCTTGAAGGCATACAGCGTCTACTGACAGAGTAAAGGCACGGTAATAATAAAGCTTGTTCCTGTGGCGTTCATGCTGTTACTGGTATTGATGAGTAGTTGGTGAGCGGATTTAACACCGTCGGCGAAAACCTCAGCGTCCAGTGCGTCGCCGGCGAGGTCGGGGTGGAGGAGTGTGGCGCAGAAGTGGTTCTCCGAGATAAATTGCTACAGGTGGGGTAGAACAGAGAACTTTCATGCGGAGGACAATCAACTTGAAGAGTCAGTGAACTTCTTCCGGCCGCAACTTCTAGTTTTCTCTTATGCGTACCGAAGTTGCAGCAGCATGTCAAGTCGGACATCTACACACATACTGAGAACCGCTCGGAGCTCTGCTAGGCAGCGTTTAAGCAGAGAGATTTTTTCATACTAAAACGACTTGTTGCTCCGTTTGCTTCTGTGTGAAGGTTCTGTCGTTCAGTCAGCCGTTGTGCAGCTCTTGAGGTTCCCACGTTCACCTGGCTTTGTTCAGCCAGAAAGGTCGGTTTTCCCGCCTGGACACCTGCTTATGCAGTTGCTGCAGTTGTGTATTTTGCGAGACTGCGTGAACGCGCGTCGCAGGTATGGACATGTGGGCAACCCGTGCACTGCGGACATGCTTCCGAACTGCGACAATAGCATGCACAACGAGGGTGTCATGGTCGGCCACATGACCCAGGTCATCGCGGAGAAGACGACTCACATGGGTTGTGCCTTCATTCTCTGCAAGCACTTCTGTGTCACCAGCAAAGTGCCGGCGCGGAAATTTCTCGTAGTGTGCAATTACGGGGAATGTGAGTTACATGCTAAATAGATTCCTGAATACACACTGCTGTGCTGTATACTTGTTTGATGGCGAGACTTGATAGGCGGCAGGCTGCTCTTACAATTTCTATTTGTTCTTGATAGTGTCAACACCCCGGAGCGGAGCGTCTGGAATCGGTTTGTCTCTGTTGGAGATGTGGCGCAGTAGGCATGGCGTATAAGAGTACGGGACTGAAGATGACCTTGCAGCAACGGCTTCCCATTGATGTAGACCCGCACAACACCGCGTGCAGATGGATAACATGAGGGCCCGCAGAGGGTGCAGATAGGCTGAACAACGATACGTATATTAGCGAGTGAACGCGTCACCAGGTCGCTCCTGATAAACTGTCCTTGCCCCTGCTAGGTAGTGATCCTCCTGACCAATCGGGCTGCTCAATCAGACATGTTACTTTGCCCCAAACTTCTCTTCGTAGCAGTAGAAGCGACAGCCCTTCCCCGCAGTGCGCGCGTCACACTTAAAGCGTATCACTGCAGCGTGAACGAAGTAGTCTTCTTGTCGGGAGGGCAAAATGGTTGTTGCCCGTCGACGGATAAGTTTCCTCGCGAGCGCCGCGCTTGTCGTAACAGCATGGCACGCTAGCTAATGGTGGCTGGATAAATTGTCCCTCAGCGCCAAAGGTGGTTTTCTGGCTAGTGTTGTTTGTTCGTGCGCACTCACAAAACTAAATTTTCCCTTATGATCAAAAAATACCTTGTGCACTGCAGGTCTGCGCAGGGAACGGCGCACAAGATCAGTTATCCACTGCTTTCTCTGTCTTCTGTGTGCAGCTGGAAACTTGGTCGGAGAGTTCCCCTTCTCCATGGAGACGGCGCAACGTATACGCGCCGTATTTCCTAGCACATATCTTCTACCGAAAGCACCAGATGACGACGAAAGCAAGAAAGGTCTGCGCGGAGAAACACAAAGGGTTTAAGCAGCAGAAACCAAGGAAGGCAAGTATATAGAAGTGATCGACATCCCACTCGCAGACGAGGGAGAGATGTGTCCTGAAGTTTGTCGCTGTGGTGAGCCCTGTAATCATAATATCTTTACAATAGTCAGCTTCTGGATCATAAGATTGCATTGGGTGCCAAATTATAATTGCACGTACTTTTGTTCAGTATCGTGCCGAAACTCTGAACAGGGACCCTTGTGAGGGTCTGGCTGTGCTGCTGCACGGTGCTCATACGTAGGCGTCGTCACACGACGGCTGTCAGACACAGAATCATCCTGGCACGTGTATGTATTGAGGGACAACATAGTCAGGTTGGTCATACATTGTGGTTCGGTGAACTTACCCCAAATCAACATGCTGGCCCTAGCGGGAAATTAAGATGATGACTTCTGCGCACCAACGTGCGGGAGTTCGTGATGATGGCCAGAACGCAAAATTTTGTGCAAGACAGGAACAACCTAAAGCGTGAAAGACTGGGAATTTTCGCGCAAAACGGTGGGGGAGGCAGTTTTCATTCTTGTGTCTCGCGCATAGAGTGACAGAAGGAAGGCTGTTGGGATGAATTTGCCGACTTTTCGAAAGTGGAGATCATTGTAAGACCTCGGGGTGCGCGGTGGCAGTGTCGCCCCGAGCTCTCTCGTGATAAAACTCCATGCGGTTTATATGGGGGCTGAGGTTGGGCCATCCTCAGATAGCACTGGGACACGGCTGTTGTGTAGATTCGTGCCTCACCTTTTTTGAGGGATTGTGGGAGGATTTCTGTTTGCACAGCCAGATGAATGGTGTGAAAGAAGCGAGGTTTGTTCCGGTGTTACGCAAGTGTATGTTAGTTTCTTAAACGTCATGAAAGTGATGAATGTCCATAGCACAGGAGAACTAGAATGCTGTCATCAGGAGGGTGGCTACGAGAGAAGCAAGTAAAACGGGAAAATGCGTCAAATAGGGACGAGCGCCAACCGTCTTGCAAGAAGCGTCTTCAGCGTGCAGACACGTTCTTCTCTGTAGGCGGTATGTCCCCCATTCGACGCTGACATGTTTCGAGATGAATCTCTTTGCCAGAAAAATAGAACGAGAAGTGTTCTAATTACTTGTCCCCTTTCATTCATTCGGAATACTTCGTATCCGTAGACACGGCCCCTTCGACAACCTCCAACTGATACCGTAACATCTAACAATTACTGACGCGAGGGCCCGAACAGCGCGGGTCGGTCCTTTGGTGCCATACACTACGACTATCACTACTGTAGGAAAGGCATGAACCCAATGGAATCAGTGTGCCGAAGTGCTGACTTTCCTAGTATCTCCGCGAAAACAGCAACTTTCTGAACGGTGCGCTCAATCCGAATGTGTGCTCAGCCTTGGTAAGGCCGTGGGAAAATGTCAAGCCCTAATTGAATCTCCTTGAGTGGCTTTACCATTGCCACCCTGCTGATTGGTCTCTCTGCGTCATGGACAATTTTGGGTTCTAGCCCATCAGATGATACTTAAATACGCATGACAATGACGTACACCAACATCACAAGCAGGAACCCCGTTGGGTATCCCAGCCTCCCTTTCCTCGTTTTTTGTTGAAGCGTACTGTCGATTGTTTCGGCGGTGTGTTCCATGCTGCAAATGGCCTAGTATGAGAGACTTTGGTGGATGTGTATCGCGTGCGACTAGAAGGGCGAAGCAGTGTGTAGCTAAGTCACGGGCACACACGCACTGCACGGTCTCAGAATGCAAATTAGTGCGCAAGGACCGAAGCGAACAGTTCCTACGTCAAGACACATTCAAAAGGTACTTGATGACGCTGCCGCTACGGTTACGGTGACCAAAGTAAAAAGCTAACTGCTCTCAATGTGTCTCAGACTGCGTCCTCAATGTGTCACACGCTTGACAAACCAACAGGCGAAAGACGACCGGCACGTCGTACAGTCTGCGGCGCACTAAGTAAACGTTCTGCTAAAGCGCGTGAGGTTTGGTGCCCCCACCTTACGTGTTCTGTAGTTGCACGCTGAAGAGTTGCCTCACTTCTCCGCGCCCGTTCCGTAAAATTCCCAATTCTTTGTTGGAAAAGATGAAATCTTTCAACCACAAGAATGGCCGAGACACCCGTCTGATCTTCCGTGGGGAGGGGCAGGGCTGCAGACGCAAGTGTGAAGGGCTTCAAAAAATAGCCCGCGAACAACTTCATTGCCAAGTGGACACTTTACACACAAATGAGTGTTCCCCTTCAGTCAGCATGAGTTACATTCGTTGAGAGTAGCCGCCTTTACTGAAGTACTAGCTTTTTGGTTTCTTATATCCGCTTCTACGTACGAGGGCGGCAACACTGAAATTTTTTCGAGCGTGGTGAAACACGCAACAGCTGTGTGTCCTCTGTGCAACGCGTTCAAGCATACGTAATTCAGGTGTCTTATGCATGCCACCTTGTAAACTCGCACGGCTTACTTATCGCAGACCTACTGCCGAAGCCTGCTGTGATGTGTTTTAGGCAGGTTATAACCCGCATTCGGCAAAAAATAACTGTGACTGGATTTGTTGTAAGGGGTGCAACGCTGCAATATGCTGCATAGGGCCCGCGTGTTCCTGCGTGTGACACAGTGCCAACAGAAGAATGGAGTGTGTCCGTGGGCAGCGAATCAGACACAGTGAAAGCATAAATCTCTCTCTCGCTGAAGTCAAGGTCAAGCTTTCCAAGCTGGCCTTCGGTCGTCTCAAGTCCACCTGAACATGATGTCGGTCATACGTATGCGGTTCATCTACACAAAGGGACCGCTACTGCGGGAGTGTACGTTGATGTGGGCCTGGGCGTCAAAGCCCTGCGGTCCAACGGTGTCAGTGACAGTCCCTATGGCCTTGAAACTCGATTCGAGACACATGGCTAGACCGACATCAACGCTGAATGACGCGTGCCCACATATTATACAGCTTCATGAACGCATCTAGTGCTCTCGTTGCCTTTTCTCACCAATCAATAACCCAACCGTCACTTCTATTATCCAATGTTGGCTTGGTAGACAGTGGGATACATCCGTCCACCTCTGATTATCAGCGCTGTGACCAGCTGAGTTTACCGTGCACGTTGTAGACCGCTTGTTTCTCTCCCGCCTACAACAATATAGTGTCAGCCGCGTGATTGCAGGCGGAATGCAGAGAAGGCCAGCCAGGTGCGCGTATCTTCCCAATGATATTTCCCCACCTGCGCACACATGCACCGCTTGGACATCTTGGGGTCTTCCAAGGAGCCAGAGCGGCGTGTTTGGTCGAAACAAGAGTTTTTGCACATCAACTGATATGCGCACTGCCCAGTAGAGCCACGAAAACTGAAGTTCGACCAACTTTCAAGTAGCCGCATTTTACAAGTTAAAAAAGGCCTTTTTCCTGGTTTTGTCTGAAGGTTATGTACAGGTCTGAGTGTACGACGGGGTTTTCGCGCCCAGCTAATGAACCTACACCACAGGTGACAAGTGATCACGTTGTATTCCGGTGTCTATACGTAGCGGCTTTCACCGGAGTGCGCTGAAAACGATTCCATTGAAACGCCCGCCACGCGCAAGACGCAGACCATATACCGTACGTGCGTAGGCACAGATTCAAAATAGAAACCCCGAAGAAGTAGAGGGAATCTCGTCTTCTACTCGCAAGATGACGGCTCTGTGCGTGCGAGTTGGTATCGCGCTCATTGGAATGGTCTACGTGGGTGGTAAGCGCATAAGTAGCTTCCTCCAGCTGCACGAATGGTGCGTCTGAAGGTTCAAGCAGTTCTCGCAGTGCCAACTAAGAGCACGCAGAATATACAACAATGTATTTACAAACTTGTTTTAGCTCGAATAATATAGGACAACCCCTGTGCATATGATTTCACTCATATGATGTCCGCCTGCGATCGACACGCGTATACACGAACGGGTGCCGAAAAGAAGAATAGAAGGAACTAGAAATAGTCGTGAGGTACCGATTGCACGCACGCCCGTGAGTGCCAACAAGCACCTATTTTTACTAATAAAACAGGACGCCGTAGTCCCTTACAGAGCGCTCCGTCTACACATTGGGACTGATTGTGTCGTCCTAAGCACGTCCTATGCAGAATATTCTTCTAATACCTTCGCGCTCCCTATGTTTACTACTATCACTCTGTAGCCGTGAATACTCTATATTTCTTGCAGTAGGTGGGGGACTGCAGCTAGAAGCCAACGTCCGCTGAGCCTGCCCATGTGTTGGCTTGACAGAAACTGGTGCGTCTGTCGATGTGCAGCCCCCTCAGTGTATCCAAGTGATTCACGTGTATGCTAACGATGATGCTCTACTTATACAGAGCTTAAGATCACTTGTCCACCGATGTTCTGCATTGCCGAAGAATGCTGGTGCACACGTAGAGATGAGCGTACGCACAAAGTGGGTGCGCCGGTGCACCGCAGAGACCAATGCGACGCGCGTTTGTCACTCGCTGACTAATTAGCCAAGGATACTAGTTTCAGTGTGTATCCTCGGACACTTCTTGGTAATTCATGACAGGGCTCTGGGTAACGCAACGTCAGCTTTCACCCCCCAAGTTACTGAAAGGATGCGGACATGTATTTAGGGCCATTGTTGCTGCCGCTGCCAACGCAAACTTACACCGAGCCTTCGCAAATCCGAGCGCAGCCAATTTCATGCTGTGCTCTTGCCGGCTGGAGTTCTGCGTGTTTGTTGAATGCAACTGCTGCTCCGTTTCAACTGCTTCGACGCACACTTCTGACACAAACACGAACTATGATGTCTATACCTCCAGCTCCGCATCACTCTCAGTCTCTGCTTTTGTCCGTGTCTGCTGCAATAGTTGTGCACGCCATTTGTCATGATGCTCTTTTACTCTTGTGACAAGTACCGCCACATCACACTTCAACACCCCCTTATACGGTCTGCATGCACGGTGTTGCCCTTTGCTGCTCGTCTGCAGCGCAGCCGCGAGGCGTTGCAGCATTCCCAGGCCGGGGGGGGCGTCGATGTGAACATTGCGACATATTGCTGCGCAACTCTCGATTGAGTGCCACGGAATTATTCGGTGCCGAGCAGGCGATACAGCGGAATCTTAATGTGTTTCGCCTCCTTTGCACTACGTCGATTCACTTTTGTCCGCACTCCAAGGCTTTCGAGGGTCTGCAGCATTCGGCCGCCACGGAGGGCCTCTAATCGGAACAGAAAATCTATTTCCGGTGCAGTTCAGCCTTCTTCGCCTGTGTCGTTGACGCCGCCTCCTAGAAGCGAAAGGAAGCCATCACCTCACACAAAGTCTTCTTCCGCTGGGGAGACAAAAGTGAAGCACCAGCCGTCTCCGGGACTGAGTTCGAAAGTCGTCGATGTTATATCTCCGCCTGAGTCTACAGTACCACCGCATGAGCCTGGACCGCCTCAGCCTGCAAGAACTGTTAAGCCAACGTGCGAAGGTGAAGGTGGCAAGACCTGCGGCCCCGCTAAGACATTACCGGAAAAGCCACCTCCATCCGCTGGCTCAGAAACTGGTATACACGGTGACCCCATAGAGGAATCTGGTTTTCTCTCAAAACCTTCACCGGCTCCCGTAGAGGAGCCGATTGACGACGCCTCCGATGATGCAGACGGTGGAGTCCGCAGCTTCGTACCAGTTGTCGTGGCCCCGGCACTTTCACCAGAAAACTGCGCTTTGACCCCCTGTTTCGACGGCGAAAAAAACGCTGTACAGCAGGTGGACGCAAAGCTTAAGAAGAAGAAGGGACAGGAGCAGCCCAAGACTAAGCTGTTACCGGAACCAAAACAGGAGCCCTCGCAGAAGCCGCAGCGCCCGGGGCATTCTGAACTCCGTGTATTCTTCGGCCATTTCTCCGCTCCACACTACTAAACAAGATATGCCACGGGCAGCGCAACACCTGCACTGCTGAATTCGGCGATTCTCTTTACCAAGCCATTCGTCAGGTAACAGAGGACTCGACCTTTACGCGGACCGTGTTAAGATCGGCGCTGTTTCGGCTAGGGCTGGCGGCGTTGAACAGGTCGTAGTGATCCGAAACGATGGAGATCTACAGCTTGCACAAGCAGCTAAACAGTTCTACAACGAAATTCCCAGGTGTACAAGTACAAATAGTTCATCATCCTTTCCTATATGCCAGACCATTACGGGAAAACAACTAGCGCGACACAATGTCAAGGCGGAGGTAACTAGTATACAAACACGTCAGATAAGAAGAGAGGGCTCTTTCCGTCGTGCACCACCCCTTTGAAGAATGGGACGCTTCACGCGCGCCTCCACGAACGTGGACACGCTCGCTTGACATCACCGGTGTGGTACAGTTGTGCTGTCGCCTGTAGAGGCGCACAAACCCTGTCGGGCTAAACGTATGACCCTTGCTGTTTGTAGCATCCTTCACCAGTTACCTGCTATTTTCGTAGAACATGCTGGAGGGCCGCAACTCCGCACGTCGCCACAGTTTACGCGACCACCGCAGTTTCTTTCTCTTATGTGAACTCTCCCGCAGCCCCTGATTCCGGTGTGAGTGCCTCTGTCGTCCTCCAGAGGTACACTCAAGGGGGAAGAGCACGATGAGCACTTTCCCCGCACACGTGCGCATCTGCACGAGTGTCGTCTCGTGTTGCTCACAGACTCTGGCCCATGCTCCATTCCACAATTCTTCGTATTAACAGTCTGGTGTTACGTAAGCAAGCCAGCCAGCAGAAGGGCGCTCAGGCTGGCAAGCTGCTGATGCGTGTACACCTGCTGTAACGGGATATCCCCGCACTGCGTTTGTGAGTTCCGCGTGAGCAGCATGTGTGAGTACAGTCACACTCTGCGGGCAGCTCTGAATTCAGCGGAACACTTGCATACTCATGCGTAATATATATATATATCTATGTATATGTGTACTTTGGCATGTAGGGGCATGCCGTGTGGACATACGAACGCCGTAGCCGTTGACGCATGAAGATGTCATCTGTTCGCGGCTGTTCGAGTTGCATGAGGTAAGAGCAGATATACCTGTTTACGCCCACCGAGGGCTGGATGAGTCTGTGTAGAGGGCAGAGGTTCGAATTGTTCTCGCATTTGCGTAGCTTAGACTTCACACAGGATGCGCCAACACTGCACTACGCGACCCGCGCTCTGATCGACTCAGTTTTGACAAGTGTTTCGCAGGCGTGCGACTGACGTTCGAAGACAACCCCCCAGTGCGTGTGTGTACGAGGAACATATGACATATGAGTGGGAGCTAACCCTCTAATGGGTAGCACAACATGCTGATTCTGTTACTGCAGATTCTGGTAGCACAACATGCTGATTCTATAGATGCAGACTCTGCAAGGTACCTTCCATTGCGACCCCTTGCCGCAAGTTTGTGAACCGGCGAACTTTTCAACTTGTGCGTTTTTCAAGGAGTTTAAATCCTTGAAGTTTAAGTGCCATGGAGCGCACGGACGCTTTCTTGGCGCCTATCTGTTGCTCTGCTTCGTGTGCACCATCAAGGCGTTGCCGTAAGACGCACACGACGGCCTAGCACATTTTAGGCGGTTCTTTGTGTCGTTGGGCATGGACATCCTTGCACAGGCTCAAACACGCACTACAATGCTCGTCCCCGAGTTCAGCGCAAGGGCGCACACTACAGGTAGCCAGCAAATCAACTATGCTCGTGGGACATTTATGAAACGTGGCACTTTCCTTTTCTCGTCGTCGGCGAGCACGCAGGGTACAACAAGTTTGACAATCATAATACTTTATAAGAACTAGCGTTCGACGGCCCAGCTGGTCGCCAGTACGGTCAAGCCAAGAAGCACATCTTTCACCAGTCAAAGGAAGTAGTAGACAGCCCTATCATATCGGTGTGAGATAATATGAGGTGTGACAAGTCACGGAGTACATTGATTATGCGTAAGTGCCGGATACGCCGCGAGACGTAAATGTCGCTGGTGCGGCGTGGCAAACTTCAAAAGGAGGAAGGCGCATATACGCATACGCTTACAAGGAGAGATACCATAGGAAACGGACGAAACACTGAGGATACATTGAATGGCACTACATGTTGAACTTGCTTAACCACATGTGTACGCTCACGCCAGATCGTACTCTTGTGTGATTTGAGTTTCGACACCGCCTTAGCATTTCGCGCCTTCACGTGGCGTGAATTCTGAATACCTCCAGCAATTCGAGCACACGATGTAGACGCGACATTGGTAGGCGCGATAAAGATGGAATCAAAGTTGCGGCCTCTTCAACAGACTTCGGCATGATATTTACAAGCTGAGCAATTTCGAACTGATGCAAATCGCCCTCCCGCTCCCAAATTCCTGCACGCACAATTACATCGGCGCCTACTTCAAAATCGAGATGCAGTTGTTAAGACCTGCGTCTTAAATTCCTACCTCCGGGTTTTCTGTTCGAACAGCAACCTGTAAGCCCTCTACGCGTATATGATCTGCTCGTGCCGCCCTTCCTTCATTTAAACTTTAAAACAGGTTTCCCCACCAACCATAGCCTCTGTGTGTATACTGAGATGTTGAGCAATACGGTACCACCACATAAAGGATTCTGCCGTCAAACGCACTATATAATCAGAATGCTGAGTTCTGCACACAGCGCACAAGCGCTGCACCATATCTCTTCACACAAGAGATTGTCCTATTCGTTACACCTTCACGTGTCGCCTTTGAGCACACGGAGGAGGCATGCAACAGCGACACGGTAGTCCCCTAATCAAGCCGTGTGGCCTTGGCTCATGAGGGAGTGGTGCCACTTCGTCTTTTTCGGATTCGCAACACCCATCAACGCCGTTTACTTCTCAAGGCGTATCAGGCACTTCTGCGAAATCAAAGCACCTCCCTGAGGGCTTGGTGAGGTGGTTCTTCGCCGTTCCGTTGCGGACACAGTCAACCAGATTACAATGGTGCAGTACAGACGTGCAGACTCACGTGCACCCATATTATCGTACCGCCATCAACAACCGCAGCTACAGAAAAATATCACGGAAAGCTGTCGTAGAAAGCGACAGCCACATGGAGAAGGGCAGAGCTACCGCGCACCGGTATATATGTATACACCGGTATAGACTTAATCCCTTACAGATTCGTTCCGCTTGGATGTGTTCGTAAACACTTTACGAGTGCATGGTAAGAGCCAGCAAAGAGGGGTGCGGAAGGCGCTCTCATGAGAATGCACAGGCGTTCTGTAGAGAGTTGTAAGCGGAAAGCAACTGATGACGGCTCATTTTCACACTAGTACGGTAGCGTGTCATGTCCGAGTGGGCTTCCGACTTCCCTATTTGGAAAAACGGCGTCAGCTCAGTAACACGAGAACACTGAAGGAGTGGAAGTCACACGTCACTACTACGGGCTACACTGTCTTCTTTATACCTCTTAAACCGGAGGCATTCTGACTGCCAGGAATTTCACTGTCTAAAAACACCTGGATGATCCACTACATCTAGAAACATGTGCACGCTAAGGAAAAAATTTTTAGCTGCAAAGATGGAGCACATACGTGCCCTCCAACCATCCATACGTACTTACGGTTTGATGTCTCTTATTGCCTTGTGTCATCCTTTCTACGCATTCGAAGGCGCGACATTATCACTGCCTCAACGCAAGGAACGCAGACTGCTATTAGGCGGCACAGACGCATCCTTCGCGTAGTTCGTCGGAAGACACCTTCGTAAAGGGCGGTGATGTAATGTCAACATGCGAATACGGGTAAAGGAAAACTTTTACAGCAAAGCAGGCTAGCGGAGAGATTCAACTTTCAAGCAAGAAAAGCATCTAGCCACAGAGGATAAGCGAATTCAAACATTCGTCACGGTGCTGCAAACCACTTACAGCTCCTTGCAACATCTCCTCTTACAAAGTGGTCCACTTCATGACACGCAGCAAGCGCGTTTTCTCTCGAAAAACATCGATACATTACAAATGTATACCCGTCCTCGTGTGCGTACGCAGGCCCGCACATACACTCGTCATCAGGCAGCAACGGGCTTTCAATCTTCATACAGGCGAATATACATACATACTCACATATGATATATGTATATACAGGTGTGTGACTCAAATATATATCGGCGTGTGTATGTACATATATATATACATGATACTTGAATAGGGGTTGCAACAATGTATGTGTGTATATTTGCAGAATTATAGTACACGATGGGGAGACGCCACAAAGGGGATAAGGTGAGGAGGTATATATTTTGGTCTCACCCACGTAAATCAACGATGACGTTCCGCGTGCGAAACTTTGCAAAGCGATTGGCATATTCATACGAGGCCTTCAACAACCTGTTGGGAATGAAGAGAAATAGCAAAGAATACATTTCAGGCGTCAAATGGTAAGTGCAAGGACTTCCAAGAAGAGACAGAGATACACGTACGGTCTACTTGAAAAACAAAGCTTTGTGTGTGCTGCGGATCACAAGTCGCGCGCACTCTCTGTGCGAGGCACTGCAGAAAAAGTTTCAAAATATGATCCTGTATATACATGTTAGCAGCGTTGCACGAAGCCAGAAAAAACACACGTAATACTCCTCCATTACTCTCAACACATATAAACGTACATAAGTATTGATGTCGACCCCAGTAAATATACTGATATAGTCACATGTACACATATATGTACATATATATATGTATATATGCACATAGACAGATATACCTAAAATGTATATATATATATATACATACGTACATGTGATGCAGAAGGAGGGTTGCAAAAAAGCTCGATTTATGACGATGAGAACAGGCTATATGTAGTTGAAAGGATCACATCGCTTTAGTTGTGGTCTGCGTATACAAACTACCCAATGTCTATATCTTTCTCTACTGCATACTTACAAAGACATCAAGATAGACCAGATATATATATATATATATACATATATATATTTGTATATATCACACACTCACACAGCCATCAATATGGATCAGATATATGTACATGTATGTGAACCACGTACACTGTATTTTTGTGCACATGTTGGGAATTCCTGCTGATGTAAATCAGACCCTACATATAAGGGCGTGTGTGCAAACAGGACAGCGTGGATGAAAAGATCTTTCTATATTAATTTTTGTCAATACAGCACTATCTAGATATGGAAACATGAATGATTGCGTGTTCGAGTCTCACTTACTCTCTGTCTCTCTATCTCTTTCTCCTTCTGTCTCCCAGTACCTATGAATATGTATGTACATCTATATGTATATATACGTAAACATACAGAAGGCTTACAGGGGAACATTTTAAAGCGTTTATCTTGTGTGAGTACAGTATTGTCCAGATATATATCTATACAAATATATATACATATATATATGCATGCATTTAGAAGTAACTGTGTGTTTGATTTTCTGTCATATTCTCTCCCTTATTCTATTTCCCTATTATATAAGCATTATATGAGATGGTTTTACATCCATATATATACATATATACATATATATTCATATATGTATTCTTCCGCTGCATATGAATAACACGATATGTATATACATATACATGTACATATATACGTATATATGACAACGGACATAAAGAGACGTTTTCTCTCAGACTACCGTATCGTCAAAAAAGTGGAAAAGAAAAGTAACAAAATCTTCTGCCGACAGACAAAGACACCTCCGTTGATCGATGCCTATACATACAAATGCACACGTATATATATATATATATGTATATGATGAAAATCCGCAGTGAGATTCGAATGGAGAGAATGTGAATATATAGCGTTTCTTGTTATGAACACAGAAAGGAGAAATCTGAATATGCAAGGACAGCACGACACACACACCGCCTTCGTTTGGATGTAAAACGAAGGTACTACTCAGTCAGAGTCAAAAACAAAAAAAAAGAATATACGACAGTCATATGTATCGTTTCGGGTGAGTATGTACCTATGATTTAGAACAACCATACGACCTTACATATACACACACAGACAGACACAGAAACACAAACCTGTTTATGTATACGACCCACCTGCACATGCACACACAGACAGACAGACATGCACACACGCACACACACATGTATATACCGACAGACACACATAATCACACCCACAGATACAGACAGGCAGACACACCCACATCCACAGCTCAGACAGACAGACAGACAGACAGACACACACACACACACACACACACACACATACATATACAGACAGACACAGACACACACGCACACAGACAGATGTGCAGATAGACAGGCACATCCACACATACAGACAAAGGGACAGACACACACACACATATACAGACACAGACAGATAGCAACACATGTACACACACAGATACAGACAGAAAAAAAAACAACACACACACACACATACACATACGCAGACACAGGCAGACACGTCTAGACACACATATACATACATATATATATAGAGACAGTTATGGACCTCCACACAAATTCGAAAAGCGCTCAACTTCTGACGTTCGACGACACACATATAGAGGTCACCACCACAGCAAAAAAAAGAGAAGTTGTCTTACGGGCGTCCCTCTAGTGGTCGTAGACGAAGCTGATCACTCAAGATTAGATGTAGTTCACACAAATTCAAACATTTTGCCGTCCGAAATTCTGCAAGCAACAAACACCAGAAGACAACGTCCGTTGTTGTACAGAAATAATGCGCCGAGAAAGGAAAGATAAGTGTGCATCATATATATAAACGAAGGAAGATGTGTTTATACCAGATACACACAACATATATATAGGTATATATATATAAGGATGTTTATATATTGTAATGTATATATATATGGATGTCGATATATTGTGTATATATATATATATAAATAGGCGTGCAATGTTTCAGTGCAGTGGCAATTCTGGAGCAATGAGCATCGAAAGAGAACACCACTAGCTGAACACGATATTTATGTACACTATATACATACATGAGAGAAAACGTGTGTGTTATTACATACATACAATGTATAAGCACATATATTATATATCTCCATATTTACGTGGACGTTGTTTTAGTGCAGCTGAAGTGCTGCAGCAGTGGAGCATCAATATACAACAGCGCTAGTACAGAAATATATACCCCTGAAAAAAAGATGTGTATATATTATATATATTATATAATTATAGAAACATGTGTACACATTTTTATATATATATATATTATATAAACACATATACTGTATATGTATATTGTATGAGAGGAGACCAAAAATTTGATCACCGTACGTATATATGTACGTACATATATATATATATATGTACCTATGCATATATAAATATCTACATATATTCATGTATATATATACGTATATGTATATGTATGAAATAAAAATGACTGTATGCATATGTGCATATATACATATATGTAGACGCACGTTGAGTCATAGATTATCATAGAGGCGTTACAAAGAGGGTTACGCCTCTCCATATACGTAAACAGACATACAAAAGCGCAGTAACTGATGTAGATCAGGATGTTCCAACCAAGTCGAGTATATATATTCATATTCATGTTCATATTGCACATGTATACGCTTATGCATGCATCATGCGCGTGCAGCCGGGTGATTTCATATCTGACGTATGAAAATGTATATGTTGAGAGTATTATACACAGAGTACGTATACACTAATACACAGTTACCCACGCCGAATGCACATACACTCACACTCACACACACAACACCCATAGGTAGGCGGGACCCACCACCATAGATATTTTCTAATATGTTTATATCATATACATATACACGAGGTGTAGTGTTTGCGATGCGATGCTGTAGAGCAGCAGCGTTGAAGACGTAAATTGTATGGATTGATCGCGACATGAGAGAGAATGTGTGTACGAGTATATGCAGTCTGGCTGGCGAAGAAGGAAACGCCGCTACGAAGACAAAAGATAGCAGTGGATGGTGCTGCAGCAGCAGCAGCAGCAAAAACACCACCCCATCACCAACAGTAGAGGTGAAACTAAGAAGAAGAAGCAGCAGCAGCAGATTCTAACAGCAGCAGCAGTAGCTTTTAACAATAGCAGCAGCAGCAGTAGCGGTAGATGCTAAAATTAGCAGCAGCAGCAGCTGCAGCAGTAGATCCTAACAGCAGAAGCAGCGGTAGATGGTAACAGCAGCAGCATCAGCATCAGCATACAGCAACACGACGAAGAGCAGCAACGACACTGTAAGCAGCAGCCGCCGTAGCCCTAGTAATACCCACGCAGCATTAGGAGTCGCAGTGTTAGCAGCAGCAGCAGTAGCAGTCGGACTGTCAAAAGTAGCAGCAGCAGCAGCAGTAGCAGTCGGATTGTCAAAAGTAGCAGCAGCACTTTGCCAGCAACACTATGAAGAAGTGCAGCACACTAACACCAGTAATAACATCGTCAATTTCTTTCAGTACAGCGATGAAAAAAAGAGCACTTGTCTCTCTCTCTCTTTCTCTCTCGCCTCTTCAACTTCGTTGACTTCTCACCAGGGCCCAAGTCCAAAAAAGCTTGATTAGTACGGCGCTCCATCGTTTATTTTTTGAAACTCCTTTCGCTGTAGGCAAAGGCGCCTCCACAACACACATATACACCTACTCATATATGTGTATATATATGCGTATACATATAGACATACACACACACGCATATATATAAAAGTATCTGAGTATATTCACATATATAAGCAATGGATGTATACGATGTCAGTGTGTGTCGAAGTCACACCGTAAGTGGAGTACACGTCATGTGAAGAGCCGCGTATCTTTTGAGTGGGGTAGATTTTAAAGGGGAGCCTACGGGAGGGTAGGCTGGTTGCCATTGTGCGTTATACACACACACACAGAGGCACACACACACACGCAATATCCAAATACAAGACATACAGACACAAATGTATATGTGTAGTCCTGCATATATGCACATGCACACGAACTGACCGACACATACGCGTTGCCATCGCGCTGTGTACACACACGCACACGCGCTCGCATACATAAATAAGAGACATACAGATACGGACATGTATGTGTATGCATGCAGATACGCACATGCTTGCATGCGTACGCACAAATGCAGACATAAGTATACAGAGATACATGGATGCAAACCTACAGACCCTGCACAGATACGCACATATGTATACTTACACACAGACACAGACCAATCCACTATCATATGCACATATATATATACATGCATATGTGTAGAGGGAGAAAGATAGAGACACAAATCAGGTTATATGATCAAGATAGTATCCGGAGGGGAAGATGCGATTATTTTCGGTAGCACAGAAGTTGTCCTAGCTATACATACTTTGAACTTTGTAATAGGGAGCCAGGCCTGTACGTGCGTGTATAACTGGGAGGGAGGATCAAACTGGCGGGGTGGGTGGGTGCGCAACGCCTAGGGGCGTGGAAGAGAAAGCAGACTAGGCGGCAGGTGAGAGAGGCGTTGGCGAGAGCGTCCCACAGCCAACCAGGAAAAAACCAAGAGAAGAATATATAATCATCAACGTGACATTTTTTTCTACCGGAAAACCCCGGTAGATTCCATATGCAGAGCCACAAAAAGAAACTGCAAACTCTCTGCGGCGGCGTAGTAGCAGCGTCGAAAAACTCAGAGAGCCGCAGTATAAAACTTTTGCAAGACAACCTACCTAGACATGCACATCCACGGTGATGTTGCTAAGAGCACGCGTTCGAGAATTGCCGCTGCTCGATTACACAGGGACAGAGCACGAACGATTCCGCCCGCTCCTCAAAAGTCCCCGTCGAGGTTCCAGTGCTTCCACTCAGTGCTAGATGTCGTGAAATGGGTACATTTTCTTCCGTTAGGTGTAGGGAGATAG